>NW_013952661.1:560489-565384 GCF_001266775.1 Austrofundulus limnaeus
ACACTGCTAACATTGCTCACACTGCTAACATTGCTGACATTGCTAACATTGCTCACAATTCTAACATTGCTAACACTGCTAACATTGCTCACACTGCCAACATTGCTGATATTGCTAACATTGCTAACACTGCTAACATTGGTCACACTGCTAACATTGCTCACAATGCTAACATTGCTAATGCTGCTAACATTGCTCACAATGCTAACATTGCTCACTGCTCTGTCAATTGATCTGTGTTAACAGTGTTAGCATTAGCTTTTGTCGCAGGATGATGACGTCACAACAGTTCTGACATTCTTCAATTAGTTTTATCATTTAGCTGCAACTTTTAAGATTTAATGTTTAGATTTAGATTAAGAATTTAACATTAGTAAAAATGAGCTAAATGTAAGAAGAGTAAGTAACCATAAAATGTTAGTGGACATTTTTTAACCTGGATTTTATACTCAGAAAATGAGCTAAATAATGGACATGTGTTAGTGACATTTTAAATGCCTCAAAGGAATAAACTGAACTCAAACTGTGGATCATCTGAAGATACCCCCAAATACTGCGACCTTCCTTTTTAAGAGATTCTAGTATTGAACGATATTTTCTACTGTGCTGCTTTTAGGTTTTTATTTTGTAGCTTTTTTAGATGTCTAGCTGCACTTTGAGATTAGAAAATGTAAAGTGAAATACAAATTATGAATCAATTAAATTCAAAGGTTCCTCAAAACAGAAAACTAAAAACTGAAAAACCTGGATTTAATCAAAATAAAAGAACAGTTCAGGGCTGGACAGCAACAAAATAACATGGATTGAGTTTGAAAACWTTTAAATCAGTTTTGTGGTTTAGGATGAAAGAAAAGACGCTCTGAGTTTATTGAAAATACATAAATTGGTTTTGACAGTTTGGGTTTAATGAAAAAATCTCAATCTGATTTTAATAAAAATCCAAAAAACAGTTTAATGAAATGACATAGTTGAGGTATTACGAGAACTAAATGAAAAGATGACAATTTTGGTGTTTGTTGCCTAAATTGTAAGAATTTTTGCATAACCTACACTTATTTTAGTGTTTTTCTTCTTGGCTGTAAAGTGCCTGTGACATCAAATGTTTGTAATAAATAAATGCATTTTTGGAAAGATAACATTAACAACATATTGCAAAAGAAATTATGCTGCTAAGATGGACAGTTGTTGAGATAATTACACGTGAAGTAACAGGAAGTGATGTCAGAGGAGAGTTCTATGAACAGTGTTGCTAACAGCTAACTGTAGAGACAAATCTTTTTTATTACTATTTTGAGTCACTGTCAGAGTTCAAATAATATTATTTCAATAAATAAAGACCATGGAGTTATTTATTTATTTATTATTTTACAAAAAGTTCCCCTTTGATGTCACTTCCTGTTTCAGGAACTGAGCCAAATTCAAAAGAAAATATGCCATTTATGTGACAAAATGGGTAAAATCATATGTAATGTCAGGTTACTTTTATATGAAGATGTTTTCTTTTACTTTTTGTTTAAACGGTATGCATGTCGAGGCACTTTAAAGAAATGGAAATGGCATGTTCCACTGTAAAAACGTTAAATAAGATTTATTTTTTATTTAATTCTCAGCAGAACGAATCTAATTGTCATTATGAGGAAAGCTTTAATTAATAACTGAGTAAAGTAATTATAGATTTGTTCCCTCGCGCCATTAGAAGTAAAATGGAGTAAAATTTGAATGAAGTCTGGTGGGGACGCCTCACCCCTCCCTCTCCCTCTCCCTCTCTCTCCGTCAGCGCGCGCCTCTAGAAGCAGCTCGTGCGCAGTTTGTGAACGCACACCGCGAGCGCACCCGGAGCTGAAAGGGCGCCACAACTCTTCCTCCTCGGCGGACCGGAGGGATGCTGAGCGGAGCTGCATCATCATCATCATCATCAGGAGCGGAGGGAGGGAGGAGGAACAGCGGCTCTCCGGGGCTGTAAAAAGTTCGGGAGGCTCCGGGTGAACACCGGGGAGCACCGGAGGAGGGGCTGTAGCCGGGTGGATCTATCGGGTCGTGAACGGAGCCGCGGCGGATGTTTTTTTTAAAAGGCTTTGAACGGATCCCGGGACCTGCTCCGGAGGGGGCTGGTAGGTGACCGACTGATACCGAGAGCAGGTGCTTATGGACCGAAAAGGGTCCACTTTCACCGGGATTAAAGAAGCCCAACACCCGCGGAGGGGTTTTAATATCTCTGTCCCCAACGGCGGGAAAATAAGTTACCGAACAACCGGCGGAGGGATTTCAACTAACCGAACTGTGGTTTAATAAGCCCCGTCATCGATCCCGTTATAAATATTAATTTCCCGGTTGATGAAACGGGATTTTCCGCCTGTTCTTCAGGCTCCGCCGCCCCGCAGACCGGCTTTCGTCTCCCCGGTTATCAATCAGCTCTAATCCGGGTTTAATCCATCAGCCACATGAGGCGGAACAGGGAGTGAATGATCCCCTCCGCCGGTGAAATAAACCCACATGCCGGCTGTTTATTACCCCCACCCCCCCTCAAAGACAGGAACCAGAGACCCCTGATTAGCCCCCACCTACCAGCTGGACTCTATTTAACAACTAATTACACCTAAAAGGACAAAATAAGTGATAAAACCCAGAAAAGCATGAAGGCTGATTGTTTATTCCTCTTCTAATTGACCAAATATCAGTTTGTCTCTTTAATGTGATTTTATCATGTGACCCAGATGTTCTGTTGATCTCCATGGGTTCTGGGTTTAAACCCACCAGGGTCCAAACCCGTTGATTTATGGCAGTTCTGGAGGAGAGGACTAACTTTGCTAGAACCCGAGGACAGCGAGGTGTTTCTGATCAGGTTTATTTTTCTGATCAGGTTTTATTTTTCTGATCAGTTTTATTTTTCTGATCAGGTTTATTTTTCTGATCAGGTTTATTTTTCTGATCAGTTTTATTTTTCTGATCAGGTTTTATTTTTCTGATCAGTTTTATTTTAATGCAACATCTGAGGAAATCCAGTGAAGTTCAGCTGTTTCCTGCTCGCTCTGCAGAGGGTTGGAGTTTAGCTGATTTCAGCTGAAAGTCTATGGATGTTCCGTCACATCCTCAACAGCATACCTCCTCCTCCTCCTCTTCCTCCTCCTCCTCTTCCTCCTCCTCCTCCTCCTCCTCCTCTCAGTGTCCTGTTCTATCCAGATCCAGCGACGGAGCATCGATTTTTCTCCCGACCGTCAGAATTCAGTTCTGAAACATAAGCCGTGTGGCGGAGCTGGGTTTGTGGTCAGAGCTGAAGGACAGAAGGGGAGGAGTCAGGGGTCAGAGGTCAGAGGTCAGGGGTCAGATCATAAATGCTCCACAGTTCGTTCCTGACTCTGAACTTCGAGGTGGTTTTGTTCCCGTACTGACGTTTCCTGCCAGATGGGCCTGAACGACAGCAGCCCCGGCGCCATGCGGAACGGCCGCGGCCTGTCGGACCAGTGGGCGGAGTCGGTGGTGGTGCGGCCCCGGACCACCGAGCGCCACATCACGGTGCACAAGCGCCTGGTGCTGGGCTTCGCCCTGTCCATCATCACCCTGATTATTGTGACGGTGGTGGCCGTGGTCCTCAGCCTGCGCTTCGACGGCTGCGGCGGACCCGATCGGAAAGGGCCCGCCGGCGGGGACGTGGGCTCCAGGGGGTCCGGGAAGCTGAGCGGGAACAGAGGGGACAAGACCGGGGAGAGGGGGGACGAGGAGGCGGTCCAGCCCTGGAGGAACTCAAGGCTTCCTGGTTCGGTGAGGCCGCGGCACTACGACCTGCGACTCGCCGTCTACATGGACAACTTCACCTTCTCCGGAGAGGTCAGCGTGGAGGTGGAGTGCGTCAACGCCACGCGCTTCATCGTGCTGCACGCAGACCACCTCGAGGTACGCCCACACAATCTGCTCAAAGGGTTCCACCTGGTCTGTGGGTCCTCACGGGCTCATTAAGGTCTTCCTTTAACCAAAGACCACTGGACTCCTCCAGGGTCCATCTGAGGACGTTCCTCTGATGAGAGACAACAGAATCAAAAATGAGTCCAGTTGTCTTTGGTTGAACCTTCAGGACCACCTCAGAACAACCAGAGAACAGGTCTGGTGGTCCGACAGTCCAGGTATCCTGAAACTTTTCAGTTTTCTGAACCATCTTTGAGTGTTTGACCCTTACAAAGATCAAAGATCTTCACTGGTTCAGCATTTAGACCTGTTCCCAATGAGGTCTACAGAACCACTGAACCCCACTCAGACCAGACTGAGGTTTGGATTCATGGCTTCAGGAGTACTTAACTCTTCATTTCATGTGTACTTAGTGTTTTTGTACTGTAGTACTTCTGATGTATAGTTTATGTTGTACACAGATACTGGGCCATCAGTTCCAACAAACCCAACCTGACCTGAAAGAATCAACCTGACCTGAAAGAATCAACCTGACCTGAAAGAATTAACCTGACCTGAAAGACCTGAAAGAATCAACATGACCTGAAAGACCTGAAAGAACCAACCTGACCTGAAAGAATCAAACTGACCTGAAAGAATCAACCTGACCTGAAAGACCTGAAAGAATCAACATGACCTGAAAGACCTGAAAGAACCAACCTGACCTGAAAGAATCAACCTGACCTGAAAGAATCAACCTGACCTGAAAGAACCAACCTGACCTGAAAGAATCAACCTGACCTGAAAGACCTGAAAGAATCAACATGACCTGAAAGACCTGAAAGAACCAACCTGACCTGAAAGAACCAACCTGACCTGAAAGACCTGAAAGAACCAACCTGACCTGAAAGAATCAACCTGACCTGAAAGACCTGAAAGAACCAACCTGACCTGAAAGACCTGAAAGAACCAACCTGACCTGAAAGACCTGAAAGAACCAACCTGACCTGAAAGAC
>NW_013952661.1:568283-571556 GCF_001266775.1 Austrofundulus limnaeus
CCAACCTGACCGGAAAGAACCAACCTGACCTGAAAGAACCAACCTGACCTGAAAGAACCAACCTGACCTGAAAGAACCAACCTGACCTGAAAGAACCAACCTGACCTGATCTTAGTTCAGGAGTCTAAAACTTGACAAACAGGCTTAAAACAAGTCCTTTCTGTGGAAATTAGGTTTATTTTAGGACATTATGGAGTAAAAATCTTTTATTTATCACAACAAAAAAATCAAACTRATCAAGTCTTTATTTGTTAAACCAAATAAAACGTATCATACTTTATAAATATTAAAACAAGTTAATTCTGTAATAAATTATTATTAAACTTAATAAATTTGTGGATGTTTGTGACCTAATTATCATAATTTACCTAAACTTTGATTTCATTTTTGTCAAAATGACTTTATTTTTCATCAGTTATTTGTCGTACTTCTGTCTTTTTTTAGTAACTCAGGTTTTATAGTCATTTGAGTCAAATCRATTTACACAAATGTATCCAACTGCAGCTAAAGTCAGCTGAAACTAGCCGAAACTAGCTGAAACCAGTTTTTTTTGTTGTAGTTGTGAAGTACGTTTCAGACTCTGCAGATACGGAAGAGCCGCATGTGTCCCAAAAAACATCTTAAACGGTTCAAATCAGCAAAATAGTAGCCAAAAGCTTAAACAAGCAAAACAGTAGCTAAAACAAAAAACAGCTAAACGGTAACTACAAGCTAAGACCAGCAAAATAGTTACTAATAGCTAAATGGAGCTAAAGAGTTGCTTATAAGAAAAACAAACCAGTAACTACAAGTTAAAACTAGCAAAATAATAGCTAAAAGCTAAAACCAACAAAACAGTCCCTAAAAGCTAAAGCATGCAAAAATATTATCTAAAAGATAAATGTAGCCAAAGAGTAGCTAATTGCTATATTTAGCAAAACGATAGCTTAAAGGTAAGACCAACAAAATAACTACAAGTAAAAACAGCAAAAAATAAGCTAAAAGCTAAGTCCCACAAAGTAGTCACCAAAACTAAAACCAACAAAATATTAGCTGAAAGATAAGAGTAGTGAAAAAGTAATAGCTAAATTTAGCAAGACATTAGCTTTATGCTAAGACCAAACAAAACAATAAGTTAAAACTAGCATTAGCTAAAAGCTAAATTTGATGCAGCCATTTTAAAGTCATCAAACTGAAGTTTAATTTTCTGTTTGTGTCGACTCGTCTGTGTGGTTTTTTTTTAAAAAAATCCTCCAAACTAAGAATGTTTATTTCCACATCCCCCCTCAGAGGTTCCTCTAACGAGGCTAATTAGCCGCTAACGTCTCTGCTTCAGCCTGAAGTTGTGAGACGAGCTCGGAGAGGGAAACGCCGGAGCCTTTGGGTTTTTTCACGCGGGCCGTCCGGGCTAATGTGAGAGCTGGATYAATGTGTCTAATTTGGGCCGGGGCCAATTAAAAGCCCCGCAGCCTGGCTGTTTGCGTCGGAGCGCCGGCTGAATTAATGGGTTGTGTCGGGCGGCGGGCCGGTCCTCCTGAAGGTACCGTCACCGTTAATGTGTGATGAAAAGAAAAATGGTTGAGATGTGGAAGCCCCGGAAGAAAGAAAGGTGCAAAAACAGAAAGGTGTTTCAGAGTAAAGAGCAGCTGGTGGGGAAACCCTCCTCTTCATCAAATAAGATGAAGAGTAATAATGAACGAGTCACGTGACCAAAGAGACCAGGAAGTAGATGCTGCCCTGACCTTTGACCTTTCCAGCCTGAATATCCAGGTTTGTGTTGTAGAGTGTTTGGTTTTAAGTTGTTAGCAGCAAGCTAATGCTAACATCTTTAGCTCATTGCTATTTTCAGATCCACTAAAACAGCCTGATATGGATCATTTTAGCTGATAAACGATGGAGTTTTAGCTGTTTTGGTGAAACCTTAAAACTTTACGCGTCAGATAGATCTCAAAGTACGTTACGAGGGCGACTCTCGGCTACTACCACGCCAAAGTTTAGCTTATAATCTGTAAACCTGACTGAGCTGGCTCATGTAGCTGTGGCGGCCATCTTGGACCAGGTTAATCAGGATGTAGATGTTCTTACACTAATTGTTCATGAGATGCTCTGTTTTCTGCCGCTGGGATCTGTCTAATTCCTGGGATGTTCTTTACATTTAATATAAAATGAATTAAAATCCAACGAGCTGCCTCCTGGATAAACTGTAGGATCCTGGTTTCTTCTGCTTCTTTGCAGACGTCTGAAACGTCTGATCTACAGATGCTGCTGGTCGGAGCAGAGACAAGTGATTAAATATCAGGATGAAGGTTTTAGACGGTTTATAGGAGCGATGCTACGGTGCGTGTTTCCAAACAGACGTTACAATAAGCCCAGCTGTTGGTTTGCTGACTCAGCAGAAAAGCCTGGAACAAATCCGTCTAATCCCGGCTGTTTCCTGTGCTGTCAGGAGGCCTTTCTGCTCGTATCGATCACTCCTCCCGTGGCAACACGCTCGTGCAGAGTGCTGCCGACACGCTCTGTTTGTTTGTGTGGAGAGTCACTGATGAGGGACAAACTGTGACTTCTCTCTGCTGCGTTTCTAACTTATTCTAATCTAATCCCAGAGTTTAAACTCTCTGAGAAATAAAGCCTTTCCAGTCAAACCTCATGAATAAATCTGTTGGTGCTCACAGTTTTTTTTTTTAAACTTTGGGTTTTTCTCCAGATTTAGTCACTAAACAGAATAATTAAATTAAAATTCTTCTCCTTTCTGATACAGTTTGTTTCTGGAACTTTTGTTTCTTTTTTCTTTTGTTGTTGCTGCTCTGCAGCCAGGCTGACCTGATTGGTAAATCTTCTCACCTGTTGTCAGAACTCACCTGTTCACACTCACCTCGTTATCTCCTGAAGCCCCCCTCAGTTTGTTTGGTTTGATTTCTCTCCCACTTGGTTGGATTTTGAGGCTGTGAAGAACTTTTAGTAAGTTTTTATTAACAGTTTCTTTAGGTTTATGTTTGACTTTTATTCTGTTTAAATCAGAATTTGTGGGTTTGACATAGTGGGTAAGGCAGTGTGGATATTAGCTGTGTAGCTAGATACTAAAGACAGTCAAAGCTGTGTGGATATTAGCTGTGTAGCTAGATACTAAAGACAGTCAAAGCTGTGTGGATATTAGCTGTGTAGCTAGCAGCTAAAGACAGTCAAAGCTGTGTGGATATTAGCTATGTAGCTAGATGCTAAAGACAGTCAAAGCTGTGTGGATATTAGCTGTGTAGCTAGCAGCTAAAGACAGTCAAAGCTGTGTGGATATTAGCT
>NW_013952661.1:573701-575531 GCF_001266775.1 Austrofundulus limnaeus
GTGTAGCTAGCTGCTAAAGATAGTAAGGCTGTTTGAACACAGTGTAGCTAGCTGCTAAAGATAGTAAGGCTGTTTGAACACAGTGTAGCTAGCTGCTAAAGATAGTAAGGCTGTTTGAACACAGTGTAGCTAGCTGCTAAGGCTAAGAGGTGTAGATCTGCAGCTCAATCTGTAGCTAAATCTAAAATGATCCAAACAGATCTAAAGTAAAAAGGATCAGGCTGGTTTTTAAAGCTAACAGTAGCATGAAATGAGAGGCAGTTAGCTGAATCAATGTTTTATAAATAAAGATGTGTTTTTATGTAAAAACAGTTTTTAAATGAAGTGAAATATTTAGTAAAGCACATATAAACCTGCCACTGTTTGAACTCCATCATGGTTTCAGTTGTAGCTGATGAACGGAGCAGAGAGAGTTCGGCTCGTTGTGATTTGGGTTTGAAGTGGGCTCTCCTGGTCCACCCACAGAACCGACCCACAGAACCCCGGCTCCCCCTCCAGCTGATTGGACCTGCAGTCACATGTCGCTCTCACCCTGTTAGTCCTGTCGCAGCTCTTTGCTCTGCAGATCATTCCTGCTCAGCGCGGGGAGGTTTGGTGACATTTGATTTAATGAGCTCCTCGCTCGGCTCGGACCTGAGCTCGGCTCTAATCAGCCGGGACAGGTGGAGCACCTGTGGGGGTTTGTGTTAACGAGCGAGGCGCTCTGTTCTCCTGTCACATTTAATGCTCTGTTCGCTGCCGCTGCCTCCATCTCTTCATCACCGTCAGAGAAACGTCCGGACCGACAAACACGACACGTTTTATTTATTTTAGTTTGACGTGGCCCCACACCTGGCCATAAGCTGTTGCTTAGTAACACCTTTCACCTGGCAGTGATTAATGCCCCGACCAGCAGAGGGCGCTGTTCAAACCAGAACAAATAACATCTGGATTTTAGTGATGGAGATGATGATGATGATGGTTCAGAGAAGCCATCGTGACACTTGGACCCTCCTCTTCCTCCCCGCAGGTGGACCGGGTGTCCGTCACGGCCGAGAGCGGCGCCGGCYGCCGCCCCGCCAACAGGCCTGGGGGCGGAGTCATGCGCATCCACCGCCACTTCCCGTACCCGGCCAACCAGATGTACGTGGTGGTCCTGCACCGGGAGCTGAAGCCCATGAGGGTGTACCGCCTGAACGTCAGCTTCGACGCCGCCATCGAGGACGAGCTGCTGGGCTTCTTCAGGAGCTCCTACACACTGCACCGAGAGAGACGGTACACACACACACACACACACACACACACACACACACACACACACACACACACACACACACACAGAGTTGTTTTTCAAGCAGCAGCAGGTGGTTCAACTAGAAAAGGTCAGAGCTTCACATCCATGACATTGATTAACTCACACACACACACACACACACACACACACACACTGTCTGTATAATGTGTGTGTGAGACTTGGTGTGTGTTCTAGCAGTCACCACACACACACACACACACACACACACACACACCTCTTATAATCCTGCCGTCAGCCTCTGAGCTGTTTCCACATCAGGTCTCGTCCACTCACTGCCTTCATTACTTCCTGCTCCCGTTGTCGCGGCGACGGACGSTTTTATCAGCGTCGGCTCCACTTGTTGCCAAAACACACAGTCAGACCTAATGAGTGTAATGAGAAAAGCTCACTGCGAGTCCGTCATGAGGTTCTGATCAGATCCTAACACGATTTTATTCTCCTGTCAGGTTGCATCACATCAGTAAACTGTTATTATTTCAATTCAATTCAAAACATTTATTCATCCATCCATCCATCCATCCATCCATCCATCCATC
>NW_013952661.1:575613-576939 GCF_001266775.1 Austrofundulus limnaeus
CCCTGAAGCTGTAAGGTTTGTCACTTCAGCTGACTGTGAAGGTTTTAGGATTATCCACAGATTAAAATAAAGATTAGATACGTGAGTGGATTGAAAACAGGAAGTGTAGAGTTTAACCACTGATCTGATTTAAAAGGTAATAATAATAATAATAATGTTTACTGACGGCTCAGTGTTTGCTCATCATAAGAAGTCTCCACGCTTCGCTCTGAGTGTTTCCTGAGACTRAAATATCTCCTGGTATTTATTCAGGGAAAAATCTGATCGTTTTATTTTCACAAACTGCAGGAAAGCTTGAAAAAAAGGTTAATTTTTCATGTTTTACAGGTTAAAAAGAGGTAAAAAACCAACAGGTCGTGTTTTTATTCAGATTCAAACCTTCAACGATCATCAGTTTTATAATGAAACTCCAGGAAGCAGCTTCCTTCAGAACACCACAGACACTGAGGCTGCTCAGAAAATAACTTTTCAAAATAAAAGTCTTGAGCCAAAAACCCAGATAAATTAATTTAAATTTATTTATCAGGTTTGGCTCCAAACGGTGAGGAGCTAATTAGTGCTAATGAGTTTGATTGGTGCAGCTGCCAGGCTGGGCGGGCTGTTTGCTCCATCTGGGCAGCAGTGAGGACGGTTCRGTCAGCAGGACCGAGACCACCGGCGGGTCGATGAACAGAACCACCCAGGCTCGGCTCGGCTCTGCTCGGCCCGGCTCCAGTTGGGTTTGGTTCTGTTCGGTTGGAAGTGTTCTGAATAAAAAAGGTGCGGCGGGTCGGAGCACGTTTGTTTCTCTGAAAGCACCGCTGGGCCCGTGTTCCCCGGCAGCTCGGGTCCGGATCGATGCGGATCGATGGGGCAGCTGCTGAACCAGCAGAGCTCGATCACAACACAACAAGCTGCTGGTTGAAGTTAAACGCAGCGTCGCACACAAACCTGATTACTGTCGACTCCCTGCAGCCTGATGTTGTTACCGTCACACAAAAGACTGACAGAGCAGGAGGCWGTCGTCTGATTAACCCTTAACCTGCTTAGAAACCAGTCAAACACTGACTAATGTCAACAACTGCAGTTTACACTGATTAAATTTAATGTTCTGTGAGGATGACTCTCAGCAATAACCACCTATATCTGCTCAGTTGTTTGGTCTACAGCAGGGGTCTGCAGCCTTTTTAACCTCCGGGCCCAATTTGTTCAACATAAAGTGACACGAGGCCCAGCCACACATTACCGTACGGATCAACATGATAATTATTATAAATTATTCTTTAATTTATATTGTATTTGCATTATAACTACATAAAATACACTTACAGTTTAAAAGTAAAACTC
>NW_013952661.1:578696-579994 GCF_001266775.1 Austrofundulus limnaeus
AATGTCACCTCCAATGAATATAAAGGTTCCCAGAAAAGGCCCACGGACCAGCAGTTGATAAACAGTTGTCAGTGTTTTTTTGGTTTCAGATTTCATGTTGAGGTTTCAGTTTGAGGATTGTCTTGGCTTTTTTGTTTTGTTGTAACTTTTATGTAGTTTAGATATTTGATTTTAATTGTGTTGTTTTGTTGTTTAAATTGTTTTGTTTTTAGTGTTTTATTTTTTGTGTTGGTTCCCAGGAGGAGTAGTCTCTGCTGAGCCACAGACTAATGGGGACCWTCAGTAAAACGAACATCTTCAATCAGATTTGATTCAAATGATAAAACTTCTCCAACCTGAAGAGAAGATGTGCTCTGTTGGGCCTGATGGTCCCACTCAGGTCAGGTTCATAGAGACCTCCGTTAGCCTCCTCCACTGTGTGTGTGTGTGTGTGTGTGTGTGTGTGTGATGAATACATTTATTCTGCAGCTTCAGCAGCTGTTGTGTCAGTTAGCTTAGCCTCTGACTCTCAGGCTGCAGAGTGGGTGAGCTCCGTATCGATCCACAAACATCTCGGCTCTGGATTACTGCGTCGGCCCGAGGCAGGGACAGAACCAGAACCAGAACCAGTTTGTTTTAAGCTTCTCTCGTTGTTGCCCTGACGCATGTTGCTCGTTAACTGCTCCTCGTTAAGAAACGGGAGGAAACCTTCAGTTCTGTTTGGTTCGGTCCAAACTGAGTGAAACAAAGTTGTGAAACTTTGTTAAASTCATGAAGACCACAGAGGCAGTTTGACCCCGGAGGCCGACAGATCCGGGCTGATTAAAATCTGTTGATTGATTAAATGTGTCTGAACATCTGAGCTGTTTTGTTCAGTTTCATGTTTATCTTTAAGGCCTCCTGAGACCTGCCATGTTTTCCTGCCTCCTCCATAATTCAGCAGCTGCTTCATTAAGTTTCCTCTTCAGTCTGACACGTTTTTAATTTTATCTTCACTCATTACAAGCCTGAAGTTTCCAAAGCGTTGTTTGCTCCACGGCTCCGAGCGTCACTCTGTCCACGATGAGGTGCCTGAAAGTGTCGCTTTTTGTTTTTCTGCTTTACTTTTGAAGGTTTTTCACAGCTGTTTGTCTGGAGCTGCTGCAGAGGAACAGTAGCTGCTCCTCAAAAACTTATAAACCTGTGAGAGTTTTAAAGCATGCTGCTGCTGCACCAGGGGTCTCATTTATAAAGGATTGCGTGGAAACCATAATAAAAGTGAACGTACGGCCAAAAGGCAGAAATGTCGTACGCCAAAAAAAAATTCAGATTTATAAAAC
>NW_013952661.1:582477-583756 GCF_001266775.1 Austrofundulus limnaeus
TTGTTTATTATAAAAATCTGATGTCACAGGCCCTTTAAAATTCACAGAATAAAAACATAAACAACTTTTACAGATTATCCTTAAAAAACTTCAAATTAATTTCGTATTAGGCTGTAAAGAGACTCCTGGAAAGATTTAAATGAAACTCAGATGTTTGTTTCCACCTCCGTTAAAAAGTTCAGTCTGATTGAATTAAAATTGATTTTTATCCTTTTCGCTTCTAGTTTGTTAATTTTTCAAGATGGCCGCCTTCACTAACCAGTGTAAACAAAGAAACATAACTCAGTCAGGCTCACAGACACGGAGCTAAAGTTTGGTGTAGCTGAGAGTCGTCGTCAGCAGAAACTCTGAGCTCCAGCAGATCAGTTTCAAACTTTTATTTTGAAAGGCATTAGGTAAAATAAATCGGTAAATAAAATAAAGGTGTGGAGCTGCACACATCTGAATCTGCTTCAGCTCGYGAAACAGAAACGCTTTTCTTTTTTTTATCTTTGCACCTTGTGAGGGATTTTTATTTAAACAAATGGAGCACTAATTTAAACTGGCTCTGTGGAGGAGAACTTCCTGCTCCTCTGAAGATCCACTCGGATAATTCAGCCAATTTGTCCCCAGCTGTGCCCCAGCTGACTGTTTTTAAAGGAGCTGATGCAGATCTGGACCAGAACTAATTGGCTCTTTGACAYASCTCAGCCCTCTGTCAGGAACATCTSACAGCCTGAGCTGCTTCCTGAAGCCTGAAGGAGAGAAACTGTTCAGGCTTTCAGCTTCGTTAGTGACGTGACAACGAGCTGTCCTCAGACCAGACTCTGAGACTGAACCTGACCACATGTGGACCACAGTCCTCGGCTCTTTGTTTCTGAGTCCTGTCCAAGAAAATACCCTCAAACATGACCGGAGCAACGGCTTTATTACTGTAGACCTGCAGCCWTCACCATGGTCTTSATCRAGCAGCAGTTTGTCCTCAGGTCCACATCGTGGATCTGATTCAGGTCGTCTCCAGACTAAACTAACAYMGATGGTCTTTACTGGATCAGAACAGGTCCTGAACCCTCAGCTGGGCTTGGGTCGTGTTCCTCCGTATCACACTGTGCTGTGATGTGTAGAGAATACAGCTTCCTGCATTCCTATCCTTGTCTCCTCAGTCCTTGCCTCCTCAGACCTCTCCTCAGTCCTTGCCTCCTCAGACCTCTCCTCGGTCCTTGTCTCCTCAGACCTCTCCTCGGTCCTTGTCTCCTCAGACCTCTCCTCGGTCCTTGTCTCCTCAGACCTCTCCTCGGTC
>NW_013952661.1:584660-587564 GCF_001266775.1 Austrofundulus limnaeus
GTGCTCAGAGTGTGTGTGTGTGTGTGCGTGTGTGTGTGTGTGTGTGTGTGTGTGTGTCTCAGGGAAACTCCTGACTCAACAGTTTGACTCTGAATCTAAATCAGGTTTGTTTTTGGAGTTTTTGCACGTGTGGCGTCTCCCAGATTTGATGATGAGGATGATCTGGACAGGAAGTGATGTCATTTCCTTTCCTTGCCTAATATCAGGTTGTGTGTTGTTGTCGTTGTCGGTGCAACGCAGTTAGCTTGGTTGTCAATCAGGATTATTGTTACAACAGGCGTTACCGTGGCTGGCAGCATCCACCGCTGGCAGGATGTCAGTGTGTGTGTGTGTGTGTGTGTGTGTGTGTGTGTGTGTGCTCAGAGTGTGTTACAGACTCATCCTCCTCTCTAATAGATCCTCTCTTTATCTCTTCTCTCTCAGGCTTTCTTCATTATTCTCTCCTCCGCCTCTCTCTCTCTCTCTGTTTCTCCTCCTCTTCCTCCTCTTACCTACTCTTCCTCTCACCGGCTCTTTGCAGCTCATTTCAATTTCTTATTCCTCCTCCTCGTCACCTTCGTCTTACCTTTTTGTCTTTTCTCCTCCCTCCACTCCATCACTTTTCTTTACACTCTTCCTCCCCTCAGCCCTGGTCCTCCTCCTCTTCCTGTTGATGTTCACTGATGGGAAACTGAAGCCTGCAGTCCTTCCTCCTCTTCCTCGTTTCTTTATTTAACTTGATTCTGTCTTTATTTGATTTAGTTTTCCTTCATGATAAAATCTTCATCCTTTAAACACACGGTCTTTATGTTTTTTATAGGATTTTTTTGCTTTGTGTTCTGATACTTGAAAAGTTTTTGTAAAAAAATGATTTTTTTCTAAATTAACTAACTTTTTTAACATAAATCTTTATTTTTAAGGGTTATTGAAAAAGAAGATGATCCAACAGGTTTCTGTAGAGCAAAAGTTTGACAAAGAACCACCTTAAATGAGTTTTAAAATCTTCAAATATGAATTTATTCTTCCCTCTTTGCATTTTTCATCCGTCATCTTTCCCTCGCTCCACCTGGACAAGCTCTCCTCCTTCCTTTCATCTCAGTGTAAACCTTCAGAGGGAAATAAACCAGAGTTTGGAGTGGGATTATTTCCTGGAGTTTGAACTCGTCCCCGCGTGTCCGACACCTGCCAGAGGAGCGTCTGAGCGCCGCGCTGACGGCACTCAGCCAGCTCAGACGAATCAGAGGCAAACAGGAAGTCTCACCGTGTTTACTGTGGATTATCTGTCCTGTTTCTGAAACTCTGCGGCGACACGTCTTCCCGTGAAAGCCTCCGCCTGCAGGCTGACGGTCTGTCAGCTGCGACTCCCGAGGATTATCCTCTAACCCCCCCTGAACTCCGGCTCCACCTTAAATTTCTGCTTTGATATGTTCTGAAGGTAAAGAGGCTTCAACGAAATCCAGCTTTGCTGCAGCGCCGCCGCTCGCAGCAGGATTTACCCCCAGTCCTGAGCTCAGACTGGGGCTCCAAACCCAGAAAATGGAGCAGATTATTACAGAGCAAATGATGAGGAGATGAATTGAATTAAGGTTCATTTCATGGGTAATTTAAGGCAGCACCAATTCTGCTCAGATAACCACATTTACAGATGTGGCCTCATGTCTGAGGCTAAACTGTGAGAAAACATCTGCTGCTCTGTCTTTACCTTAAAATGATGAAACATTTATGTCTTCAGATTAAAACCGTCACACAGGTTGTCTCGGTTTAAAAACCTTCAGGTTCTTGTTGATCAGAGGTTTGATGAAGATCTTCGGCTGCGACTCGGAGCTAAAACCTTTACTTAAGCTCTGCAGGATCTGAGAGGAACGAGTCATTTTTCTCCAGGTTCTCAGTGTTTTCAGTCTCGGCCTTTAGCTTCATGTTTGTTTTTGTTTCAGCTGCTCGGGGAGAATATTACTGGGTAATATCCACACAGATTATCTGGATCATTCAGTAAACAACAAACCACTTACAATATTTTGTTTCTGCGCTAAAACAAAGCACGTCTAAGATTAGTGTTTTTATTCTTTTTGTTTTGATTCCTGCATTTAGGAGCAAATAGCTGTTGTTACCTTATCTTTGTCTGCGCTTGTTTTATCAGTAATTTAAAAGAAAATCAGACAAAGAGCTGCAAGCATCATCTTCCGCTCAGAGGATTATGTGAGAAATGTTTAACATGTTGGTGAGAGCGTCAACGTGTCAGAAACAAAACGAGACGTATTAAATGTTCTGGATTACAGTGAAAACATGGGGTCAGAGACATGGCTGGTCTCAGATCAGTGGGGTTTGGCTCCATCTTAGGTCTGCTTCTCGTCTCAGTCGATTCTGAACATGTTGGACGGGGAAAAGATTAGGGGACCTGGGGGACGAGAGGTCCACAATGAGGCAGGCTGTCCACAGAACACAGYCTGGGTGTTTTCTGGGTGTAAGACCACTCAAGGGTGACGTCCAGACCCCTCTCTGAACACTGTTCTGGTTTGGACCAGCAGATGGTGGTCCTGGGAACATGGTTCTGGACTACACAAAGCATTGTAAAGATTCTTACTTGTGTCCAGATGCAGGTCAGGATCTCATGGGGTTCTGTAATGCCCCCTGGGGTGGTTGGTCCTGGTTTTTGGATTGTAAGGCCTGCCCCAGCTCCAATCAGCCTGGCCTGTTTGGATTGATCAGAGCCACCTCCATGTGGGCTGGATCATATTAAACATGAGCTAATCAATGGTAGCTAAGGTTAGCTAATGGTTTGCTAAGGTTGGCTAATGTTTAATAATGGTTTGCTAAGGTTAGCTAATGGTAGCTAATGTTGGCTAATGGTAGCTAATGTTGGCTAATGGTTTGCTAATGGTTTGCTAAGGTTGGCTAATGTTTGCTAATGGTAGCTAATGTTTGGTA
>NW_013952661.1:587733-600744 GCF_001266775.1 Austrofundulus limnaeus
GTTAGCTAATGGTAGCTAATGTTGGCTAATGGTTTGCTAATGGTTTGCTAAGGTTGGCTAATGTTTGCTAATGGTAGCTAATGTTTGATGATGGTTTGCTAAGGTTAGTTAATGGTAGCTAATGATAGCTAATGGTTTGCTAAGGTTAGCTAATGATAGCTAATGGTTTGCTAAGGTTAGCTAATGGTAGCTAATGTTGGCTAATGGTTTGCTAATGGTTTGCTAAGGTTGGCTAATGTTTGCTAATGGTAGCTAATGTTTGATGATGGTTTGTTAAGGTTAGTTAATGGTAGCTAATGATAGCTAATGGTTTGCTAAGGTTCGCTAATGGTAGCTAATGTTGGCTAATGTTTTGCTAATGGTAGTTAATGGTATCGTTCTGCTGTTCATCTTGTGTGAAAGTCAGGCATCATATCAGGCTGGGCAGCCCAGATAAAATCAGGGGTCGTGAGGTTTTAGAAATCAGGGTGGACCTGGGCCAAATGGGCTCATGCAAAACCTCTGAACCCAGGTTTGAACCCGGGCCGGGCCATGCATAAACACCTGTAGTGTCAGTGCCCCCATGGACCCATTGGTTCCAACACTGGAGCACTGTGACCACCCAGCCCAAGGCAGACCCACAACATGACCCACATACCACACCAACTTTATTTATAAAGCACTTAAACAACCATAGGACCAAAGTGCTGTACAGTCACAGTCAATAAAACATACACAACAGTACATAATAAAAGAATAAAACTATACAATAAAACAAACACTTAAAACAAGTTAAAATCATCTCAAAACAAACTAAAAGTCAACATGATGGTGCCAAAAGCCAAAGAGGAGAGATGGTTTTAAGTAACGTTTCCTGTCACATGTCTGCAGACCTTCACCTCCTCACTGGTCTTCATGTGGACCAAACTGCATCCAGATCAAATCACTCCCTCTGCACACTGATTCAGTCAGCAGCTAAAGTAAAAATAAAATCAAGTCAAAAACCAGCAGCAGAGTTTTGTCCCAAGTTATGAACAGCTGTGGAGGAACAGATGTCGTCTGTTTTCCTTTTCCCCTCCTGGAGACGATTACTGTTGGATCCTCCGAGGTATCAGGCAGACCTTAAACTGAGGGAGAGAGATGAAACAAAAGTAAATGAAAGCTCAAAGCTGAGCGTGTCGAGGGAGAAGAAAAGTCCTTAGAAGAGAAGAAAACGTGCAGGAAAAGTAATGAAAAACTCTTCTTTATCAAGTTAGAATAAAAAAAAAACCAACAAGCTGGGATTTGGTGAATGAGCCACAAGGTTTTCTAATTTATAGCAAAGGTTTAAGTTTTAATAAAGGAAAACTGGAAACTGCTGTGGAGCTCTGAAGTCCCCAGACTCTCTTAAAACAGTTTCTAAGAATATACATCTTTTAAAGCTCACATCAAACTATTTATCATTTATTAGACCCTGGTGCTGCTTTATTAAACCCAGCCTCCTTAAGATAACTGTTAGAGATATAATTACTGTTTTTAAAAAGACAAAATAGACCTCAGGAATCAGTTTATTTCACTTAGTTTAGTGGGTAAAAATGTAATCTTAAATCTTAAATGTAATTTCATTGTGCGCCGTACAATGACACGGCATCACCAATCAATCATCAATCAAAAAAGTAAGCCTTAGCTAGTTTAGCTTAGCTTAAAGGCTAAAAACAAGCAGTAAGTTGTAGCTTTGCAAAATGTATTAATATTCAGTTACAAACCTTCAGCTCTAATTAATGTTACTTTAAAGTAATATTCTCATAAATTGTCATTATATAATAATAAACCTCATGAGAAGCTTTTGGCTAGCGTGAAATTAGCAGGAAGCTAACGTCATGCTAGCAGCTTTTAAAACAAGCTCCTTCAGAGTATTTATCTGTAACATTTTCACTTATAAAATGTTACATCAACCTCAAATTATTGTTCATTTACTGGTAAAAATGAAATTACAACTTTTTGTTTTTTCCCATTGACTTTGAATGGGTACATTTTTTGGACGGCTTCTCCTTCCACAATTTTTATGCTACTTAAACCATTCATATAACAAAATGTTAAGCTCCTTCAGGACATGCCGGATATGATTTTTGGTATCTTAAATTTTTATAGTTTTTTAGCTATTTCAATTTTTAAGCAGTTTTTTTCCCATTGACTTTGAATGGGTACATTTTTTGGACGGCTTCTCCTTCCACAATTTTTATGCTACTTAAACCATTCATATAACAAAATGTTCAGCTCATTCAGGACATGCCGGATATGATTTTTGGTATCTTAAATTTTTATAGTTTTTTAGCAATTTCAATTTTTACAATTTTGATGATGATGATGCCATCAGTGACATCATCAGTTACATCAGTGACATCATCAGTTACATCAGTGACATCATCAGTGACATCAATTTGTTTCTTAGCTTCAGCTAAAGTTATCAGCAAGAAGCATTCACACTAGCATTTTCGCCAGAAATGCAAATTCTCTAGTTAAAGAGTGTTTTTACTGCTTTAAACATGTTTGGTGATGACAGATTTGTTTGTTTGCCCAGGTATCTGGCGGTGACTCAGTTCAGTCCGATCCATGCCCGGAAGGCCTTCCCCTGCTTCGACGAGCCGGTCTACAAGGCCACGTTCTCCCTGAGCCTCCGCCACGACCTGCAGTACACGTCTCTGTCCAACATGCCCGTGGAGGCCAGCTCGCTGTCGGACGAGGACGGCTGGGTGACGAACCGCTTCGCCCGCACGCCGCGCATGTCCACGTACTACCTGGCCTGGGCCGTCTGCAACTTCACCTACAGGGAGACGGAGACGGACAGCGGTGTCACGGTCAGTCCCACGCATCTTACTGCGCATCCTCACTGCCACAACAATCAGGGCTTCATTTCAAACTCCCGGCTAAAACCACTTCCTGTTTGGACCTTGAATTGTTTGAAACTTAAATARTCTGCAGAGGGTTTCATTTAGTTCTCCTGAACTTAAGATCTAAAAGGATATTTTACTTTTGCAGTCATCAGTGATGGTCACAGTTCTGCTAATCGCGTAACTAGCATCTCATTTAYCGGATTAGCTTTCTTGTTGACTTTGGAAACCGTTAGCGGACCAATTAGCTTCCATCATTTTAGGCTCCACTAAATTTAAGCCCACTAAAACATGCGCAAGTATAATACTTTTTTTATGTTTATGTAATTTATCCTGGATTAAATAAACCTATCCCCWCTTACAAGCAGTGCTGGACGTGTCAGGCACCCTGTGTTAGCATGTAGCATCTTTAAATGCTAAACTTCAAACTAAGGGCATCAAAGAAATAAAATAACATTTAACAATCTTTAAGTGACAAATGGACCAAATAAAATATGATAAAGTTTTTATTTGTTGGACAAACTTCAGTTTTTATAAAAACACAAACCTGATCAAATAAATGCTTTTATTCTGAAAGGGTTAAACTGAAAGTATCAAAAGTTAGAAAGAGCTATAACTCTCGAATTGGCTGATTTACCACAGATGATCCCGCCCACCTTCAGATTAAACCAATAGAAAACTAGTAACAGGTTTGTGTCCGTCCCACTATTCAACTGACGGTCCTCTTAGTGGTTAGCAGTTAGCATTAGCTTCCACTTTTACGGTGTTTTATCTGTTCAGCAGTTTAGCGTTAAGCGGAGCTAAGATTCTTGTTTAGTGGTTTAGTGGTTAATGAAGCTAACTTTGGTTAGTTGTGCCCACCACTGGCAGTCGTCATGAACAAAATGACAATTAAATAACCTTCTTTACTTTAGYGCAGGAGGAGGAGGTGGAGCTTACAGCCCCGCTTTTTGTCCAGTAAACTCATTCAGCTTCAGTCGCTGTGAAAAAACAAGTGTTAACCAGAAAACTCTTAAAGCATCAGAAGCTTGTGTTCTCTGCGTATGAAAAGTTTTATATATTTACAGTTTTTATGTTGCAGACTGACAGGATAAAGAGAGAATATTCAGCTCAGATATATAATGTTTGCACTGAAAACCATTAGTCCTGTCCCAGGAAGAGTGTGACTGAATGAAGACGTAATTCCCCGTGCTACGATGTGTTCTCTTTACAAGTAATAAGATCTTGTTTGCTCAAACATCATGACTCTAAGTGAAACGTTCTGTTAAGTGAAAAGCATTAAAGATGTGAAAACAGTTCAGTCCTGTAAAGTCCAGCTCTTTGTGACCCGTTTAACAGATCTTTAAAAGATGTTTTATTGTGAAGTCTGAGCTGTAGGTCCAGACAGGACCGGGTTTTACCACTGGATCTCTTTCAGCTTTACGCCAGTTTTGTTTGAGTCATTCGTTGTACCGCTGCCAAAGATCGACGCACACTGCTCCTGATGGAGCTGCATGTTTTCATGTATTTATTAGCTGGGTTTTTCTAACCGTATGTGAGGAGCAGGCATGACAAACATAAGAAAAGACCCACCAAACGATATAAGAAACTGCTTTTTGGGTTTTTCTTTCTAAAGCCCCAGCCTGTGTGCGACTGAACTGCCTCGTTGTACACCAAACACCCCATGTTGTTGATTCTGTGTCTCTTCTTCTTCTGTCATTTTTGACTCTTCTGGGACTCGTGGCTGTCGAGTCTGAGAGGAGAGAGTCTCTGATGAAACCCAGCACTGAGTTCTGTTCTCTCAGCATCGTCTCAAACCYTGTTTCACATCAATCAGTCCTCATCTCAGGGGTTAAAACATGAAATATGAGCCACAGTTGTCATCATCAGACAATAATTGACATAATTAAGCTCTGATTGGGGAATAATGACTACAGATTCCAAGAGAAAACAAGTCAGAAGGAATGAGTTGGCTTTATATTTCTGAGTATATTTTTCTGTACTGGGGTGAAACGCTCCGGCAACTCGTTGACATTTCACAGAATTGTTTTTACATGCAGCATTTAAAAGAGGCCAGCGTTTGACCTCGTGTCTGCGGTGCAACTTAATAACTCTGACCTCTGAATCTTCAGGGAGCAAGCACTTTTACAGATTCAGTTATCAGGTTTTTCATTTCCTGTAATTTTCTCAGCAGCAGCCGGCATTATCTGGTGTTGGAGCACTTCAGAAATAAGACAAAACTTTTTCACAGGTCTTCAGCTAGTGTCTCACTGAGCAGCTAACAGCGTTGGCGTCCAAGATGTATTGAAACAACTGCAAAGATTTTACATTTATTTTTGTTCACTGACCTGGGGAGAGGGTTGTAAAGATCACCTGTCAGCTGTCAATCACTGCTCAGGTTGTTGACCAGTTATACAAGTTATACCAAGGACTTCCTCTTTGGTTAGCTCGATGGTTTGATATCTTTGGTTAGCTCGATGGTTTGATATCTTTGGTTAGCTCGATGGTTTGATATCTTTGGTTAGCTCGATGGTTTGATCTCTTTGGTTAGCTCGATGGTTTGATCTCTTTGGTTAGCTCGATGGTTTGATCTCTTTGGTTAGGTCGATGGTTTGATCTCTTTGGTTAGCTCGATGGTTTGATTTCTTTGGTTAGCTCGATGGTTTGATCTCTGGTTTGATCTCTTTGGTTAGCTCGATGGTTTTATATCTTTGGCTAGGTCGATGGTTTTATATCTTTGGTTAGGTCGATGGTTTGATCTCTTTGGTTAGGTCGATGGTTTGATCTCTTTGGTTAGGTCGATGGTTTGATCTCTTTGGTTAGGTCGATGGTTTGATCTCTTTGGTTAGGTCGATGGTTTGATCTCTTTGGTTAGCTCGCTGGTTTGATCTCTTTGGTTAGCTCGATGGTTTGATCTCTTTGGTTAGCTCGATGGTTTGATATCTTTGGTTAGCTCGCTGGTTTGATCCCTTTGGTTAGCTCAATGGTTTAATCCCTTTGGTTAGCTCGCTGGTTTGATCTCTTTGGTAAACTCGATGGTTTGATCCCAACAAGATCAACACAATTGTGTTGCTAAAAAAAAACGACACACTCCTGACTCTCACATGATTAGATTCTTGTTTCTGAACTTGTGGCTCTGAGCTCTGAACATGATCAGGACTTGGATTACCTCCAGTCTGAACTCTTAAAGGTCTGTACGTAAAGAGATCCATTAAACATACACAGATGCGATAATTAAGTCGGAAACATTCGTTATCTCAAGGTGACACTGTAATTAAGATGTGAACTGAAGATAGTGCRGTTGTTTCTCTTTAAAAGATAAGAAGTAATTAATTAGCTGCTTTCCAGGTTGATATGGCTTCATTACATCCTTTTTGTCCATCTGGAAGGTGTGATAGGCCTGTTGGGAATCCAAACAAGCAGCTCTGAGACAGATGAAGACCATCAACATCTGCCAAAWACCATTTCATTTAAACTCTCAGGCTCTGATAGAATTTCTTCTTTTTCCGAGTGAAATTATCTTTTTGTGTGTGTCCTTTAGGAAAGAAAACACTGGATTATGAATAGAAAAGAAATTCTAAAGAAATCAAAAAATATCATTTCTCTGAGCATTGCACGGTCTGACCTTCAGGGTGAATCTGCTYCCACTCCTGGGAGAATGTTTTGTTAAAAGTCTTCCTGTAATAATCAGCACCTTCTGGCTGACCTGAACCTCTGAGATCCTCTGGAACCAGTTTTTCCCTCGCACACCTGGACCAGATCTGGGTCACTGTCCYTCCAGAACCAAACAACCCGGGTCAGGCCACGTACTGAGGTGTTTTCTGCTCCTTCCCGGGCRTCACGCTGCCTGCTGGTGTCTGCTGTGATCCTGATTTAAAAGTCAAATCAGTCAGCTGTTAGTTTCACCTGTTCTCATCCACCTCCAGCAGGAAGTCGTCCAAGTCCTCGTACGGGGACGCATATGTCCATAACCTTGTTTCTCCTCCTCCCTCCTTTCCTCCTCTCCTCCCATCATCTCTCCATCAGTGTAATTACAGCTCATCCATCTCGTCTGCCAGCAGCTCAAGGACAGCTCTCCAACACACACGCAGCGCTCGTCTCCTTGTTACTGAATTATAATTTAGGCGCGTTGCCGTTTTTAATGACAAATCATATCTGGGTCATTTGTACCCATCACCAGCCTCAAACGCTCTCACGGGGAGTTTGTGTGGAGAATTTTGGGGCGGATTCAGTCGGGCTTAACTCGTCCTGGTAATGAGCAGATTAATCTTTATTTTTGTTCTTTCTATTATTGCCCACAAAACCAAAAATCCATTATTTCACATTCGTCACAGACCAYCAGCAGGAAGCAGCAGCAGCAGGGTCTGAGGGAGGCTGCTCTGCTGCAGTTCCTGGCTGAAGCTCCAGGTTGGACCACTGTCCTGGAGAAGGACCACCTGGATGGGTTCAGGCTCCCGGGAGAGACTCAGAACCACAGGGGCTGGAAGGAAAGCAGCCCCCCCAGCTGTKAAACATGAGCAGATGTGTGTTATCATCTACATATGTAAACACTCACATCAGAAACTAGAAACCAGTGTCTTTAATTAGGGATGTCCCAAAACAACTTTTTCACTTCCYATACGATACRGATATTGATCCGTTACCAAAACAGTACAAGTCACACACTTTTACCTGTTTTGTAATGTAAAATCTTAGAAAAGTCTTGATCAGGTTGAAAAACTGACCCATTTATTTTTAACCAATGGATCACATACATTTTAAACTGAAGAACATTCTACAATTTAATAAATAAAATAAATTATAATACCCTGAAAAAATAACATAATAAAAACAAAATGTACTTTTAAAGTGTAAAATAATTCAAAATCACTCTAGTTATTTTTTTTTTACCATCTGTCAGCCTTGTGCTGCTTTATGGTGGGAATAACTGAAGGTGGGGACAAAACAAAACCCCACATTACTGTCTGTTCAAAGTTAAGAGTCCACAGCTACAATTTTACTGACTGTAACCAAAACCACATGATCATTATAGATAGATAGATCTTAATTTGGCATTTGTGCATATACTAGCAGTTTATACACAATGGAATTCTTGTGTGGGCATCTCTCCTAGTCACAGTATAGATGACAGAACAGTGATGATATAAAAAATATTATAAGGTCTAAGAAAACAGTATAAGAACAATAAAAAAGATAAATTTCAGCACAGCAGATGGTGTGGCACAATAGCAGCACAACAGTACAATCAGTTTGTCAAATGTAGGACCTGTATGCAACTTAGCAGCATTTCACGTTTCTTAGGGATGAATGAATAAATTCATTGCACTTAATCTTCACTAAAACAAGTGTAAATACATTAAACATCACTCTACAAACAAGAGCAAAAATAAATATTAAGAATCAGTCAGTTAATTATTAATACCTTCTACAGTCTGAGCGTCATGTGGAGWTTAGCCTCTCACTCCTGCAGGGAGCAGTTTTTATCACTGCTCTCGTCATGTCGCTCATATTCCAAAACAAAATCTGTGCTCTCCCTTTCTTCTGTCCATCAATCCCAGAGATAATCCACGGGCAACATTCTGCTGATGTCAAAACCGTAAAAAGCGTGCTGTCCTCGCTTCTGCCCGCTAGAACCACCGGAGTGAGAGGAGGTTCTGCTCGGTTTGACACTTTTGGACCGAGGCTGAACCGAGCCGAACCACAAAGCTGCTGCCAGGGTGGAGAGTAGTTGTCGCTCCGGTTTAAAACGTTCACGGTTCTGTTCCCCATTGGAAAACTTGTGCATTTCTTCACTTTGCACTTCGCTTCAACTCTATTTCTGATGAAAATAGAAAGTTCTGCCGACATTCTTGCTAACTTGTTAGCGCAGCATGTTGTTGTGATCACTTGAGCTCTGCATGCTGGATCCAAGCGCTGCTGGATAGAAACACTGGAGCGGAGTCAGTGAACTGCTGGATTGAACTGCTAATATTGGAGAGCTTATATCGGACATTTTTTATGCAGGCTGATAAAATCCGATACTCATTTTTTGGCTGATATCGGACCGATATCAATATCGGATCGGGACACCCCTATCTTTAATCCAAGCCAGGGTGGTCTGGCAGGAGCCCCTCGTGTTGCTTTCTAACACCGTCCTATTTATCATTTTTGCTAACTTTATAAGAACTTTCAGTACCACTTTACAATAAGGCTCCCCTATAGATGGCTTATAAAGAGTTTATAGATAGGTTATTACTGTATTTATTCAAGTATAAGACATAAAATCTAATCCATAAAATCATAAAGTTGGGGGGTAGTATTATACTCGGATAAATATTTTTACTTATGTATTTTAACTGAAATATCAGCTTTATTCACAAAATGCCTGAGTCTGGAAATGAGACCGAGTCGTAAAAAGCAGTTGAAACGAGCTCACCTCTGACACTCCTCTGTTCTTCAGAGTGAGATAATAACAGATCCAGGCAGGAGACATGATGTGAAAAAAGTGGGGAAAAGTATTCCTACAACTTAGTAACAATAACAAACTAATGACATTAGTGTGTGACCGGGCCGCTCCTCGAACAACAACAAACACATGTTCGTCTGTAATGGCTGCCGTCTACCAGTGTTCTGAAAAAGTTTGTATCCCTGAAAAAAAGTTTCCCCACCAGAGGGGGCGCTCGCAAGTAGGAAGTAATCTGCTTTTCCCCCACAAGATGGTCCAAATCTCATGTGAAGTCTCTGACTTTTGTGTTGGCGCCTCCTGGTGGACTATGTGTAAAATGCCAGAATTCATATGATGCTGCTACAGCTGATATATATTTGTTGTCAAAATTTGATAATTCATCTGTAAACACTTTATAAATCATTAATAAATGTTTATTTTGCAACAATTAAGTACGATAAAGATGAAACTGTCCAGTTTCTTACCAAATAATGAGACAAATCTGTTCACATATTACATCTAAAGCTGCTTATTAAACATTTCAGATTAGGTTTCTACATTGTAAGCACAATAACAATAAGAAACACATCTTTTAACATATTAATATTGTACTGCATTACTGCATTATAAATATTCAAAACTGTCAAAGGGAGACTTATCATAGTGTAATACAGTACACTATTTATTAATGACAAACATTTATAAATGCCAAAAGTTAGTTTTTAATGTGAAAAATCATCATTTTTAAAACTTCTTGTTGATAATCATTAATTGAAATTATTGTTCAAACATGTAAAAAACTAAAAAAAGTCATGTTAACATATATCAAATAATCCAACCCAATCTAAAATATTTTACAGTTTTATACTGTACAATAAGGATCCCTTTAATATATGTGGATATTTAAAATACAGTACATTATTAATGTTAAAATGTGTTTCCTAATCATTATTGTGTTTACAAGGAAATAAACTAGTCTGAAKTGTTTAATACACAAACAGATTTGGCTCAGTATTTGGAAAGAAACCAGACAGTTTAGTCTCTTTTTTTTAAAGCTTAATTAATGCATAATAAACACTTATTAATAATTTATAAAGTGTTTACAGATGAATTAATAACCTATCTATAAACTCTTTAAAAGCCATCTATAAGGGGAGCCTTATTGTAAAGTGGTACTGAACTTTCTGTAACTTTACATCAGAAGGGTTATTTTTACCTGCTTGTCTCTGTAGGACTGATGGTTTTGTCTCAGACCRCCCTCAGAGTGCAGCGTGTACTCACCCACACCTTACCTCACATCTGGCTTTACACAGTTAGCTCTGCACATTACGACTGCAGCGTTTTACACAGCTTCACGTTTGCTTTTGAAGTCGTGAGTTCGGCGCAGCGACGGGAGGATCTTTCTGCTCTGCCAGCTCTAACGTTGACGATCCTGACTGGAATTTCAGCTTTTTACTCTCTAATTTCCACCCAGACTCAGTCGAGGTGACATTTCTTCCTCTTGTTCAGAAATAATCACACAATTTACATCAGGAGCTGAGCTGAGCTGTCAGGGCTCGGCTTTCTCTCCAATTTTCACGTTTTATTAGGCAGAAGTAAAAATGTCACATTTTTGTTTGTCGCAGCCCCCTCCTCTGTATTTCACAGCCCCCCCAGGTGTCTTTTAGGCCACAGTTGTTCATTTCGACCTCACAGTTGTGGACCTGTTACAGACTGAATTGGGGAATGTTTTTCTAAAGAGAGAAATTTCTAAAAACCGGCCTGAGGGGGGTAAAGTGAAAATGGCAGGCGAGGCCWACACTCGACGGTTGTTAGAAGTGTGAGAGTCTCTGCTCTGTGCAGGATCCCAGAGGATGTTTTTGTCTTCAGAGGCCGGTTGGACCTGCAGCGCAGCTGGATGCCGCAGAAATGGAAAAGGTTGAGAAACAGTTTCTGCTGGTAAACAGGTTGGTTTTAAATCTGTTTCTGCACAAAAACATCCTGAGACGCATTTAACCAACCAATTACTAACTGAAATTAAATATTGTTGCAGAGATATAAAAAAATATATACTGATGTTAGAAGAAAAGTGGGTTTGGTGTGGTTCTGACAGAACTGAATCAGTTTGTTTTCATCCCAACAATGAAAATAACTAGTTATACTCCACTCTCAGTTGAAGTTAGTGTAGCAGATTAAATGAGATCAAAACCAAACTAAGAWTGATAGCTGATGTGTTAGTAAAATATTTTTAGTGATTGTATCAAAAAACCCTGAATCAGAATCAAGTTATTGTGATTAAGGGGCAACGTAATGTTCTGAACCTGTAGAACTGGAGGCGGAGTCATGATTAAGGGGCGGGGTCATTTGTAAAGTGTGAAGTCATTTTTAGAGGCGGAGTCTGTTAGACGTGGTGTTACACGGAGCCATGATTGGTGGTCGGAGTGTATTAAGTGGTTACGGAGCAGAGTGGTGTAGGGGGCGGAGTCTTAAGAAGCTGCAACTAATGGGCTGAGTTTGTAGAGTCATTGTTGGGGGCGGAGTCGAGATTAAGGGGTGGAGTCGTATGTAGCTGTTTAAAGAAAATTAAGTGGGTGGAGTTATAAGTGGGTGGGGTTGGGGTGGGGTCAGTGGCATAAAGTGGAGGAGTCCTAAGGAGTCACAATGAATAGGACAAATCTGTAGTGCCAATGATAGGGGGCGGAGTCATGATTAAGGGGTGGAGTCGTTTTTAGTTGGTTTATTGCTAATTCTATTGGGGCTGAGTTTGTGGGTGTGGAGTTGCATGGAGCTGTATTTGGGGGCGGAGTTTTTGGGTGTGGAGTTATATGGAGCTGTATTTTGGGGCGGAGTCACGTGAAGTTGTTAGGGAGCGTACTGAGGATATGGGTGGAGTTTGTGTTCGAGGTGAAATCCATGACTGTGTCCAAAACAGGAGGCTGGTCCTTCAAAGGACCCTGTCGAGGTAGACCGGGAAGACCAGAAACAGGTGGACGTGAATTTGGACGGTCTAGCCTCCCGTCCTTATCCCGGCGTACATCATGTCGCTTAGCAACTGTGATGACGCTAAACAGAAGCAAAATTAGAAAAATATCAATATATTAGCATTATTAATGTCACAAAACAATAAAATTTACTTAAAGGTAATATTTGAAGAACTAATGGACCTGCTGTAGGTTCATGTTTATTTCGCGGGTTTTTTTCTGACAAAAAAAGGTATTTAAAAACACGTCTATACAAATGACAAAAGTATTAACAACACAACTGCTTYGAAATTGTAATTTTATATCGCCTTATGTTATATAAAACGTATTCTTTTCTCTCACTTCGTCCGCCATTACAAGCATAAAAAAATCTRTGAGCCTCAATGCATTATGGGATATGGTGGGCTGGGAAGGATCCATCAGACCAGTCCTATTATTCAGGCCAAAGGAAGGACGCATTCGTCGGTTGCATCGGAGGAGTCTTCGGTTTTGTACGGCCTTCGTCGTGGCGCCGACATATTTGGCTGATGAATTCGGCCTTCGGAGGATCCGGCCCACTGTTTTGGACACAGCCAAAGAGTTGTGGTTTAGGGCAGAGTTATATGGAGCTGTATTTTGGGGCGGAGTTATATGGAGCTGTATTTTGGGGCGGAGTTATATGGAGCTGTATTTTGGGGCGGAGTTATATGGAGCTGTATTTTGGGGCGGAGTTATGGAGCTGTATTTTGGGGCTGAGTTATGGAGCTGTATTTTGGGGTGGAGTTATATGGAGCTGTATTTTGGGGCGGAGTCATGAGGT
>NW_013952661.1:601275-602732 GCF_001266775.1 Austrofundulus limnaeus
GTATTTATTTATAAAATATACAAACCTTTGTGAAAATCTTGAATGGAAGCTTTTTCATTATAGATCAGTTTTTTTTAAAGCGACGTGATCTGCAGCCCCGATGATCAAAAACATCAACTTCTCCGAGTCTGATTGTTGAGTGAAGGGATTCTCCTTGCCTCTACGTTCTGTTGCAGCGTGATAATTCATGAAGACACGCTCACATCAGCAGCAGAAATTACCCAGAATGCTGTGGAGTGACTGATATGAGATTAGCAATGAGTTTATTTTGGTTAAATTACATTGAACAAAAGCAGGCTATGGTTGAGTTTACTGACAATTGGTGTGCAGGACATGAAACAGGAAGTAGCATATGCATGTTTTTATATTTCGCAGCGGCTGATTCGCTTGCTGCGTCTCTGTTACAGCTCCGCTCTCGTATTAAAATCCTTGTTTTAGCCCGGAGGCATCGGAGACGCTGCTGTCTGTTTGCAGAGCAGCTTCCTCCAACAGAAACATTAATCCTCCTCCTCCTCCTTCAAACCTCTGAAAAGAACAGCTTTATGTGACGAAGGACAAATAAAACGTCCCTCCATCCTCTTCCTCTCAGATAAAAGTCCTCAGAAGCGCAGGAAGAAAGGCTGGACTCGCAGAGAGGATTTAGTCTGTAAATCATGCAAATTTACACTCAGTTCAGTCAGTCAGAGAGARGGAACATGAATATTCAAGAACCCTCTTATTAATAAAGTTTCTGATGTTCCTCAGAAGAACTTTCTGCTGAAGAAGAGCAATGAGCGCCAAATAATTCCTCCACATCACGGTTCTGCCATCTGGATTTCTGCTTTTTACAAAGTTTTCTGCAGTTTTTGTGACTTCGGTGTCCTGGTTGAGACGAGTCATCAAGTTTTTATCAAATCAAACCAGAAAACATTTTGTCTTGTAGTTTGTAGTTTTTCATGTTGGACCAGGTTCTGGAGGGTTGAAGTGTGGATCCTGAGATGTGCTTTAAAGTTTTACTTGTAGAGATTTGGTTTGGTTGAACAAAGGTTGTGGGTTTGAAACTGTGTGTAGGAGTTATAAAAATACTGAAGGTAGAAAGAAAAAACATTTCAAATGATCTAAAAACTAAAACAGATTTTATTGCTGCACCAACAGAGTTATCACACCATAAAACAGACTGTCTCATGGGAGGACATGTAGGGACAGATGGGACATGTTAGTCATGCCAGGACATTGTCAACAAGAGTTTGATCTTAAGGTTCTGCCTGGTTAAATAATATAAAAATAAGTGTTGGAACATGTAGGGAAATGTAGAGACACATTGGACATGTTGGGACACACTGGACACGTTGAGACATGTTGAGATACATTGGACATGTAGGGACATGTTGAGATACATTGGACATGTAGGGACATGTTGAGATACATTGGACATGTAGGGACATGTTGAGATACATTGGACATGTAGGGACATGTTG
>NW_013952661.1:603597-605951 GCF_001266775.1 Austrofundulus limnaeus
TGGACACGTTGAGATACATTGGACACGTTGAGATACATTGGACACGTTGAGATACATTGGACACGTTGAGATACATTGGACACGTTGAGATACATTGGACACGTTGAGATACATTGGACACGTTGAGATACGTTGGACACGTTGAGATACGTTGGACACGTTGAGATACGTTGGACACGTTGAGATACGTTGGACACGTTGAGATACGTTGGACACGTTGAGATACGTTGGACACGTTGAGATACTTTAGAAATGTTGAGATACATTGGACATGTTGGGACAGATGGGACATACTGAGACAGATGCATGTTGTAAGATTTTTGTTTTGGCAGCCATCTTGGATTGGGTTGACTCCAGAAGCTCTGGTAAATCGATTTACTATTTTAAAAATTTTCATTTAAATCTATGCAGTGGTTCATGAGATATTTTGCTAACAGATGAGCACATAAATGACGGCTCATCTTTATTAATGATGGCTGATGATAAATAAATAAAAAATCTAATATCTTGTGCTGATTTATTTCTGCCTTTAAAAAAACAAAGTTCCTCCAAAACTCAACCCTAAAATAATTTTTTTAACGAGTGACAAGCTTTTTTTTATCATGTGTTTTGTTGCTGAAATGCGTAAATATTTATACCAGGTAGCTGTTATAAATACACACAGGTGCAACACAAACTGCTGTAAACAGACCTGCAGTGGATAATTTAGCAGCAAAGTGAGACAGAAAACGATGCGTTTCATTAACAGCTCTGACTGTAAGAAACACAATGGTTCAGAAGAAAAGCTTCGTGTGACGGACGAATAAAAGGTTTCAATCATCAGCTGATCTGAGACAGTCTGGGGCTGTTCCAGGCCTCGGCTCAGAGGATTGTTCTGTTATCCTCCCTCATAAACAGCTGTTTGTGTTTTTGTTTTATTGTCGTGCTCTTCTCTTCTGTAATGAGACGTTTCTCCTTCAGGGACGATTAAAGACTTACAGAATCCAAACAAACAGAGTGGGACGACCCACGGAGCTGGCCCCTCTACAATAAAAACCTCCACTTTCCCCGCCGTTTAGCTCGTTATCCTCCCGTTTGCTGTCATTTCCAGCGACCGGCAGCGTCATAAAGCAGAGATGGTTGGCGTTTATCTCCTGGCTAATCGTTGCTGGAGCCTGAATCTGAGACTTTCTGCCTTTTCTAGCAGAACAAAATAAAACCCATCCATCGCCCCCGCAGGGGACTAGGTTTGGATTAAAATATCACAACATAGGATTTTATAAAGCCATCGAATAATCCCTCTATAAGTGTTAACATCACAAAGTTCTGTTGCGGTTAAATCTTAATAAAACATTGGGTCACCATGGAAACACTTCACTGCGTTTGAAGACCCCGCTGGTTAAAATCAGAACCTGATTGACCCCAAGCTGAAGAGAAATCAAAAAAACATATTTTAGATAATTCTTTGGTTTCAAGGCAACAACTGTCAAATTCAATAAATAAACAAGAAGCTGCTGGAATAAAAAGTAGAKATCAAACTTTAATCTGACCCTGTGCTGCAGAGGTTCTTAATCRAAACAAAGACAACCATGACGTCTGTCTTTACTATTTTTAATTCAGCTTCCTGCTGTCCAACATCAAACCTGGAGTAACAGAGTAAAATCATTCAATCCTTTATTAACAAAACATTTTCACATCTTCTAACATCTCCAGATAAAAACATGCTGTCAAAGAAACACACTGCTGCTGGAAAAATAAATAAAAAATAAACATTACATAATACAGCACTGGTTGAACATCTTCAGCTGATTAACTTAGAGCTAATTTGATTCATGGACGCTGCAGACAAATGTCCTCAAACACAAAAAGGTCTTCATTTTAGATACTGATTTGGTGTGGTAGTAGCTCTGAGTCATCCACAACACAGACTGAGGGACACAAGAGACAGATGGGACAAGGTGGGGTAAATGGGACAAGGTGGGGTAGATGGGACAAGGTGGGGTAGATGGGACGAGGTGGGGTAGATGGGACAAGGTGTGGTTAGGTGAGACGAGGTGAGGTAGATGGGACAAGTTGAGGTCGATGAGACGAGGCGGGGTAGATGAGACGAGGCGGGGTAGATGGGACGAGGCGGGGTAGATGGGACGAGGCGGGGTAGATGAGACGAGGCGGGGTAGATGGGACGAGGTGGAAAATGTAGGGTCAGATGGGACATTTGTCTCCTGACACTTGGACAACCTACAGTAATAAGTTTGTGTATTTTACAGTGAGGACTCTGTCCTCAGACTGATTGTGGACGTTGATGTTCTTCAACAGAAGACGTATGTCTTGTTTATCTTGAATTAAAGCTGGAGTGTGATACACGTTCCTTCATG
>NW_013952661.1:606119-607904 GCF_001266775.1 Austrofundulus limnaeus
GGGTAGATGGGACGAGGTGGGGTAGATGGGACGAGGTGGGGTAGATGGGACGAGGTGGGGTAGATGGGACGAGGTGGGGTAGATGAGGTAGATGAGACGAGGTGAGGTAGATGGGATGAGGAGAGATAGATGGGACGAGGTGAGGTAGATGGGACGAGGTGGGGTAGATGGGACGAGGTGAGGTAGATGGGACGAGGTGGGGTAGATGGGACGAGGTGGGGTAGATGGGACGAGGTGGGGTAGATGGGACGAGGTGAGGTAGATGGGACGAGGTGAGGTAGATGGGACGAGGTGAGGTAGATGGGACAAGGTGAGGTAGATGGGACAAGTTGAGGTCGATGAGACGAGGCGGGGTAGATGAGACGAGGCGGGGTAGATGGGACGAGGCGGGGTAGATGGGACGAGGCGGGGTAGATGGGACGAGGCGGGGTAGATGAGACGAGGCGGGGTAGATGGGACGAGGTGGAAAATGTAGGGTCAGATGGGACATTTGTCTCCTGACACTTGGACAACCTACAGTAATAAGTTTGTGTATTTTACAGTGAGGACTCTGTCCTCAGACTGATTGTGGACGTTGATGTTCTTCAACAGAAGACGTATGTCTTGTATATCTTGAATTAAAGCTGGAGTGTGATACACGTTCCTTCATGATTACTAAGCTTCTCATTTTTTAACAAACTCACTGACAGAGATATGAAATATTAAGTTTAACTTCCTTCTGTCCATCAGTCACATGTCTCTCTCTGTACTCCACCCCTCTGACAGCGAGGATCATTTATAATCCTGTAAAACATAAAACTRAGATAAAAAGAACTAAACATGTCCCCAGATGAAGTGATCCGGTCCATCCTTCCTCCCATAACCGTCTATGATGACATCAAATGTCACATTACCATTCTGAAATGACAATAAAGGTCACATTAAAGCCTGCTAGAGTCATAAACTGRAGGTCATCAGTCTGAAGGAATGGGTTTGAAAACTCAACTTTAAAGAGATCATTAAGGAAAACATTTTAAATTAATCATTTTAGCCTTTGTAATGCTTCTAGACATTTTAATGTTTTAAATAGTTAACTACAAAACTATTAACTACCGTTTAATCAGATTTAGTTTTAGCTGCTGTTAGCATTTTAATTTTCTAATCTTATTTATGGTTTTAATAATGTTAGCATTCAGCTAATTTTGAGCTAGTTTTAGATTTAGCTGCTGTTTAGTTTGAGCTTTTACCTTTTTGCTGGTTTAAATTGTTTTATTAATTTAGCTTTCCACTAATGTTTACCTAATCGTACCTTTTAGCTGCTGTTGTAGTTAATTAATTTTTTAGCTTTTTGCTAATTTTAGTTTWCATTTATTGGCMTTTTCTTTTTAGCTACTGCTAGTCYAGGCTTTTAGCTGCTGTTGTGCTATTAAAGTTTTGCAAATGTTCTAGTCTTTATTTAATGGTTATGTTCATTTTAGCTTTAAGCGGCTTTTTGATGAATTTTAGCTACTGTTTTATTCACTCTTTCAGCTAATGTTTTGGTAGTTTTAGCATTTAGCTGCTCTTGTAGTACTTAGTTTTTTTTAGCCGCCATTATTCTAATTTTAGTTTTTAATGACTTGAGCTAAAAAATTAGCTTTTAAAGTGTCTGTGACATGCCTATCCTTCAAATACAAAACGTCAAAGAAACATCTTTATATTTAAGAAAAGTAGCATAAAACACATGATTTTACCCATTTTGTCACATAACCGGCCTATTTTCTTTTGAATTTGGCTCAGCCAAAGTGAAACAGGAAGTGACATCAA
>NW_013952661.1:608018-608932 GCF_001266775.1 Austrofundulus limnaeus
GATCTAAAGAAACATCAGATTCTCTACAGTCTGTGTTGTTTTTAACACTGCTCTTGTTTTCATGCAGACATTCCCTTCTGACATCACTTCCTGTTTCTTCACATGTAAATATCTCAACAACCGATCATCTCAGCGACATGAAATTTGTTTTACAGCGTGTTATTAATGTTTTGTTTCCATAAATGCATTTATGTTTATTACAAAAATTTGATGTCACAGACACTTTAAGGTTTTACTAGCTTAGCTTTTAGCTACTGTAGGTAAAAGTTAATATGTTCAGTTTTAGCTGTTTTTTTCCAGAATAGGCTGAAGTTTTTTTTAGTTTAAGTTTTATACTGTGATCAAACAAGAACCAACAAGCATCTTTTTGTCTTGTGGACATTGACGGAGACGTGTCTCCTCGACACTTCCACACAGTCATCTGAAGCTGTGATCTGATTTGATGTGAACGTGGCACTGTGGTCGAGGGTCGTCGGTGTCCGTCACCTGGACGAGGAGCGAGCGTTGAGCTGAAAGTCAAGGACCCGCCTGTTCCAGGAGGACCCTGTGTGATTGTGGGCTCTCCGGGCACCGGTACGACTTGTTAAACCATCCATCAAATTACTGAGGCACCCGAGCCACCATCACCCCATCCATCATCCACGGAGCGACAGAGAAGGAGAGAAGTCARGGACGAGTGCAGAGATAAGTGGAGAGGAGAGTAGAAAACAGAGCTTACAGAGGTTTCAGTTTGTCTACCTGAGTCTGATGTTTGGAACATAAAACCTCACGGTGATATGATTTACAAAATWMTTCAACYGTCAGCGGAACTAAGAACRAGACCAGGAGACAAGAATAAAAAGGTAAGTGTTTTTTATTTACAGGTGCAGGGTAGTGGGTCATCAGCTGTAAGGGAATGAGGAGATGAGGTGAGT
>NW_013952661.1:610906-614743 GCF_001266775.1 Austrofundulus limnaeus
TGAGACCAAAGGGACAGATTCTGGTGGGCAACACAACGAAGACAGGCCTCCAGCTCCTTATTGCAACATTCTGTTTGTCCATTAGACTGCGGATGGTAGCCTGATGACAAACAGTGGCACCTAAGGCGTTTCAAAACGCTTTCCAAACTTGAGAGATGAACTGGGGTTATCTGTCTGACACAACATCAAGCGGAATGCCTTGGAGTCTAACAACATGATTAGACAATAACTGAGCAGTTTCTATGGCGGTGGATAACTCGGGTAGGGCAATGAAATGGGCCATCTTAGAAAATCGGTCAACAATGGTGAGTACGGTGGTATTACCTTGGGATGTCGGGAGGCCAGTAACGAAGTCCAATGAGATGTGAGACCAGGGTCGTCCAGGAATGGGTAAGGGATGGAGAAGTCCAGATGGAGCCTGGTGACTAGATTTGTTACGGGCACAGACTGTACATGCAGTGACGTATTCTTTTATATCTTTGAGTGTGGGCCACCAAAAATAACGTGCTGCTTGGGAGATCATACGATGAGTACCAGGGTGACATGAAAACATGCTGTTGTTTAACCAATCCAAAACTTTACCTCTTAATTTGGAGGGAACGAACAATCGATCAGGAGGACCTCCACCAGGGTCTGGCTCAGCTTGCTGGGCTTCTTGGATGGCTTGTTGAATGGGCCAAGTTAGGGCTCCAACAAAACAGGTGGATGGGAGGATGCTCTCCTTTTTCTGGGTTTGGTCTTCTGAAGAAAACTGACGAGAGAGAGCATCAGGTTTAATGCTGCGTGAACCAGGTCTGTAGGTTATTGTAAAATTTAATCTGGTGAAGAACAAGGACCAGCGAGCTTGACGGGGATTTATTCTCTTTGCAGACTGTAAGTATGACAGATTCTTATGATCAGTCCATATTATAAATGGTGCCTCCGTGTCTTCAAGCCAGTGACACCATTCTTCCAATGCCAATTTGATGGCCAGCAACTCACGATTTCCCACATCGTAATTGTGTTCAGAAGGTGACAGGCGACGGGAAAAATATGCACAAGGGTGGACCTTACCATCTTCAGATGACCTCTGTGACAGGACAGCTCCCACTCGTGTATCTGAGGCATCAACTTCCACAATGAACTGATCTGAGGGGACAGGATGGTGTAAAATGGGTGCTGTGATAAATCTTCTCTTTAACTCACCAAAAGCTGCATTGGCTTCGGGGTTCCAACAAAAAGTTTTTAGAGTGGAGGTGAGTTGAGTAAGTGGAGCGGCAATCCGGCTGAAATCTTTTATAAAGCGTTGATAGAAGTTTGCAAACCCCAGGAAATGTTGCAGTTGTCGTCGATCGGAGGGAACCGGACAGTCTGCCACTGCCTTCACCTTCTGTGGATCAGTCTGAAAATAACCTTTGCCAAAAATGAATCCCAAAAAAGAGACTAACGATACATGAAAATCACACTTTTCAGCTTTGACAAACAACTGGTTRTCAAGGAGTTGCTGAAGTACTGCTCTGACATGTCGGATGTGTTGAGTGGTGTTTTGTGAATAAATGAGTATGCCGTCTAAGTAGACGAACACGAATGAGTTGAGGAAATCCCTTAACACGTCGTTGATAAGGGATTGAAAAACTGCCAGAGCGTTGGTAAGGCCAAATGGCATTACGAGGTATTCGAAATGTCCAAGAGGTGTTTTGAAAGCAGTTTTCCATTCATCCCCCTCTTTGATTCTTACCAAATGGTAACCATTTCTTAGATCCAGTTTGGTAAACACTGTAGCTGAGTGAAGTTGCTGATGGACTGAGTCAATGAGGGGCAATGGGTATTTATTCTTTACAGTAATCTGGTTAAGTCCACCATAGTCAATACTTGGTCTCAGGCTACCATCTTTTTTGCCAACAAAAAAAAAATCCTGACCCTAGAMGGGAGGTGGAAGGACGAATGGTACCAGAGGTCAGGGACTCTTTGATATAGTTTTTCATAGATTCCCTCTCCGGTCCAGACAGGTTGTAAAGGCGACTGGACGGGAGAGGAGCTCCAGGTAATAAGTCAATCGAACAATCATGTTGTCTGTGTGTTGGGAGAGACAGAGCCTYAGACTTACTAAACACTGGGGCAAGGTCATGATATTCACTAGGAATGGAGGACAAGTCAGTCTTTTCATTGACAACAGGAATTACAGAGCAGGGGGAAACAGCAGCTGATTAACAATTGTTTCAACAATAGTCAGTCCACCTTTTGATACTACTTTTAGCCCAGTTAAATGTAGGATTGTGTTTCTTAAGCCATGGATAACTCAAAATGAGTTGAGAAGCAGGGGAAGAAAACACAAAAAACTCACCCTCTTCGTGATGATTACCAGATGTGAGGACCAGAAGGTTGTTTACTTTATGAGAAATCCTGGTGATGTTTTCTCCYGTTATTCCAATCACAGGCAGAAGGGGGATTCAATGTTTTCTACAGAGATATTCAYCTCTTTAACCACGTCAGCAGAGATAAGATTTTGCTCAGCTCCCGAATCCACCAAGGCATGAACAGTAACTTTACTTTGTTTGTGTATCAGTGTGGTGTGTAGAGTAAAGCGTGAGACGGAGTTTAAATCGGCATGACCCACCAGAACTGCCTCCTTTACTGATGGGTCCTGGCTTTTACCCGCGATGATCCTTTGAACCACAGTAGAAACATTCTCTGGCTTCGAAGCGTCTGTCTTTCTGCAGGAGATAGACGAACTCTACTGAGCTGCATGGGTTCTGATTCAGATTCAGTTGACGAGAACACGGAAGTGMGGCGAGAAGAGGAAACCCAGGGCTGATGGGAACTGGAGTCTTTTTCACGTTTGCGCTCTCTGAGTCTGTTATCGATCTTAATGGTTAAGTTGATTAACTCATCGAGACTACTAGGTTCATCTCTTGTTGCTAACTGGTCTTTTAATTGGTCGGATAAAGAATTAAGAAAAACACCTTTAAGCGCCAGATCGTCCCAACCGGTCTCCTCTGCTGTGATCCGGAAGTCCACGGAGTGATCTGCAGCTGACCTCCTCCCCTGACGAAGAGACAGGATCCTCTTCGCTGCTGCCTCCTCCTGGAGAGGATGATTGAAAACCCTTCTGAACTCCTGAAGAAAACATTGGTAGGTCAGCGTTTCAAATGAATGAGACTGAAGGAAAGCATGAGCCCATCTAAGGGCTCTTCCTTTAAGGGCATTAACAATGTAAGTGATTTTTGCTTTACTGTCGGGAAACAAGGAGGGAGACCTTGAAATTGCCAAACGACACTGAAGCAGGAAACCTCCACAATGGTCCAAATCTCCGTCGAAGAACTCAGAGGGACAGAATCCTGGTTCTCTATGAACAGCAGGAGTAGTGGAAACAAKAGAGACYGGAGCAGCAGCAGAGGGCAGGAGAGTAGCCAATTTGTTGTCAATAGCAACCATATGTGCATTTAATCTATCTYAAACACAACTGGAGGTTTGTTGTGAAATTAATTGTTGTAAATATGTTTCATGAGTGTCTAAGCGGTTAAGTTGAGTTTCAATATTTATGGCTACTGGATCTCTCCCAGCTCCGCTTGTTGAACTTGTTGGCTGATACGTTCTGATATGATTTACAAAATTGTTCAACAGTCAGAACTAAGAACCAGACCAGGAGACAGGAATAAAAAGGTAAGTGCTTTTTATTTACAGGTGCAGGGTAGTGGGTCATCAGCTGTAAGGGAATGAGGAGATGAGGTGAGTATTTTGAAAGCTTCAGTCTCTCTTTTCAGAGATGATTGAATGTTAAAGTGTTTCTTGTCTTACAGATCTTCTGGAGGCGAGCAGCACAGAACTGAGGAGGAATCCAAAAACACAGGTGAGTTC
>NW_013952661.1:614753-617413 GCF_001266775.1 Austrofundulus limnaeus
ACTCTGGTCCATTCACAGCACAGCTGAGTCTACTCGCCGTAGTCTTCGTCCAAAGTTCTTTCACTAGTCATCGAGATTTCCCGATAAAGTCTTGAGTTTTTCCCCGACGCCGACTTCCAGATGTCCGAGGTATTCTTAACTCTTCATCACTTCTTCATCTTCTCCTTTTTCAGTTCTTGATTTTAACTTTTTGACCATCAATCCGTCTCACACAAACCTTCATTTACTTTAAGTTTCAGCGCTGGCAGCCACCGCAGGACCGCCCCTAGCCCAGCGAAGATCTGACAGTCAGGATGCCTTATGAAGCCCCAGTGGCTCATTAGGAGAATCTTCCTCAGGTGTGCAGAGGTGCAGGAAACAATGAGGCAGCCAATCATCAAACATAAACACCAAAAAGCCAATCATAACACTCGGTTGTTTCCAGCTGGACTCATCGACTCATCGCTTCAGTTTCCAGTTTCCTGCTGAGAACTGAAYGTTCCAGAGGAGGCTCCTCATCTCCTCATCACATCTTTGCTCTAGATGTGACGCTGCTGTCATTAAGAGGATTAAACCCCGCCCCCCCCKAAAAAACATGAAATTCACTGAAACCTGATTTTTTTTTTTTACGCTGATGGTTTTAGGTTTTAAAAGTCATTCATGTTTTTCAGCCGCTTTTAGCTGCAGGARGTTTGGTTTGAAGGACCTCAGCAGATCTTCTCACCTGTGTGGGMTTTTTTCTGCCCTCCAGGGAGGAAATCCCTGAAGTGGCGAGACGAGCAGAATCCCTGCACCGCAGCGTCCCTCTGAGCCGAACCGCTGAGCCTCAGTAATGGTTTTATTTTGAATGAAGCMGCATAATTCAGCTCTGAGAGAGACGATGAAACTTTGAAGTCCAACCCCTCCCCCTCCCCTCGGCTGAAAAATGTGACGTGTCTGGGCCTCTCCTCTCCTCTCCCGCTCTCCTCGCCAGGGAYAACACGACTCCAGGCGTTTAAGGAATCCTCAGGAGATTGTATTCAATTCAGCAGCTCCCAGGCGGCCGACGGGAAGAAGCAGCGATTTCAATAATCCCCCCACACTCCCCCCACCCTGAGCTGATATTCAGTCTGCCTCTCAGATGAGTTCTGCTGGAGAGAAGCTCTGAAATTTTATTAAAAAATCCATCCTGATCGGCAAACCAGAGAGGAGAGCTGCAGTTACCTGACCCAACAACCGTCCGGTTTCTCTTCATTCACCACTGATGTTACATCATCAGTTCACGTCAGAGTTAATAAATAATAAACTCACACAGGTGTTGTAATAAAAACACAACTGCACCGATTATTACGGCTACTTTCACTTCGGTTACACTCGAGTTGTTTTTTCTTTCTTTTCGAATTTCTGAGAATCAAAAATGTTCAAAATAAGTAAAAAAAAACCAAACATTTTACTAAAACATAAGTGGGCAGATTCAAATGAAAGTTTCTCAAACAGAACGATCAGTTTTCCACCGTTTATTTGAATCAAAACAAATTTTCCTCCGAAAAACAAATCTGTAATTTTATTTCAGTTTCAGCTTCGACTGAGTGTAAAAAAAACTCAAACTAAATACAGAAAACGATTTAAAGTTTCAGCTTGAGCATAAAAATAAAAAATCTGATTTGTTTTGAAAAATGAAACTGATTATTCAGCGTTTTTAATGAAACTGGACCTGAATCAGGACTCTGGTGGACTTGGTTTGGACCAGAAGAGGACAGGTGGGTCCAGGTGAGAAGGGTTTCTGGACACGGTGGTCCCGCCGGGTGACATCACCGCCCGTCTCCATGGTAACCTGTGTAGCCTGTGAGCTGCTGGGGTTTGTGTGTAATTAGTGTTTGGATCAGACTAATTAAATGCTCCATCCATCACTCAGACAGTGAGGAGAGGCTGATCTGAACCYTTAAATCACTCTGTCACAACCTCTGCCTTCAACCTGCAGCTCTGTTCCTCTCACCACTGCTGCCGTTTGTTTTTATTTATTTCATAAAGCTCGTCAAATGAGCCTTTTTTTTGTGTGAATTTGYTCGGTCTTGTTTTCTGGCACGCGTGAAGTCTAGACAAGTGTTTTAATGAGTGTATTTACGGTGGTCCGGCGGTGCGTTCAGGGAGCCACAGGAAGRGGTCTACAGCCTCATCTTCATGCTGGAACAGGCTTTTAGTGCAGCAGCAATGAATAATGGGCTCTTGTTCTGCAGCAGCCATGCTCTGAATGCCTCATTTGCAGCGTTCAGAGGGCCCATCGGGACGAAGAGACGAGAGAACACAGACTTTTACTGTTTTCAGCTTAAACTGGTTAAAACAAAGCTCGTCAAACCTTCGCTCATCCAAATTAACGTGGAAACTTTTGTTTTTAGTCAAACCTTAAAAAAAATCTATCACTAATTAGTGTTTGGGTCAGAGAGACAACAAACCCAGACCTCCCAGTCCAGGTCCTCCTGGAGGACCCCGAGGTGTTCCCAGACCAGAGGGGACATACAGGACGAATCAAAAGTCTCAGGACGCCCTTTGATTTCACACAAAGGAGGAAATAAGTAGAGGTGCAACGATACAGAAAATTCACGATTCGGTTCGATAATTAGGTCTCACGGTTCGATAATTTTTTGATACAAAAAAGAGAAATGTCCATGCCTATTTAACTTGTAATTAATTTAAATTAATTA
>NW_013952661.1:618396-620692 GCF_001266775.1 Austrofundulus limnaeus
AAGCTGTTTAGATTGTCAAAAAGCCTGTGTTTTTAGGGTTATTAACAAAGTTTGTGTACTCAGACCAGTAATATTTGGGGTCACAAGTTGGCCATGAATATTTTGTGGGTCAGAGGATAAAAAGTTTGGGAACCACTGTTTTAGAGGAGGGACGTCCATCCAATATGGCTGCTTTTAAAAATGGAGACGTCGCCTCACTCTACGGAGCCCGRGACGGGACATMGGAGATTTTTTTTCTTTTGCGTTCCCACGCAATAGTATTGTGTTACCTCGCAATACTTTAGCGTTACCTGGCGATACCTTTTGCGTTCCCTCGCAAAAGTCGTTTATCACTGTTGTGCTGCRYGTTTATTAACAAACTCACATGTTCACCATTAGTGAGTTAGCTACTGCTTTAATTCAMCTTCAGAATGAATATATCACACAGCCACGCATGGAGGTGTGCCATATGCAGATGTTTGAACACAGTGCAGCCACGCAACATCAATGTCAGTTTCACGAACTTGTGGCGACACATCCTGTTTTGGTAACCGGATATTTCAAAATAAAAGTCTGATTTAAGTCAGTTCATATACAAAACAAACTTTTGCGTGGGAACGCAAAAGGAAAAAACTTCCCCCCCGTGTCCCCTCGCGGGCTGCGTAGAGTCGCACCGGAGGTTTTCAGATATTTAATTTTCCCGTTTGTGTCCTGAGACTTTTGACTCACCTGTATAATCCCTCCAGGGTGGTCTCACCCCAGCAGGGACGACTCACACACTCTGTAATGATTTGTCGTAATTATCCACCGTGTTTGTGTAAAAGTGATACTTAGCTTGAACTGAGCCTTCAGTGGGATTAAATMTCTTCTTTCTTTGCTCAGGTAACAGGTAAAGCCAGCGACAGGAACAATAGAACAGTTCGATCCGTTCCTGATCAGTAGAACCAGCAGAGGTCCACTTCCTGCTGCAGAACRGTTTCAGGCTTTTCCTGCCCACAGCTGAGCGAACGCTGCACAGGACCAGGTTTCCATCGGAGCTCAAACAYGAAGTTGATTCTGATCGAAGAGGTCAACAGTGAGGTCACCGCACTGCACGAGAGCGCCGCCGGGCGTGGAGCCGTCACGTGACCCGCCACCATCGATTATTGACCACAGCTTTGAGCAGAAGAGCCGGGGACGCACCAGAAACACAAAGTCTTCTCAGATAATTGGATCAGAACCAGTTCAYTCACATGTAGGTTGTTTCTGGCAGAAAAAACCTGATTTTAATGAATTCTCAGCTTCTAGTTTCCCATCAGACTGAGCCGAGTTCTGGAAACGTCCCAAAGCTTTTCTCCTGAGTGGATGTTCCTGTTCCACGGTTCTGAACCCAAACCTGACTCCTCGCTGTGGAAGTGGGTCTGATTCAGTTCTGMTCTCCGGAGGCCCGACCCGCTCAACACTGGCCTGATTCCATTTGTCTTTCTGCACGTTTGAGCAGAACGTCTCTGTCCTTCTCTGTGGACAGAATCCACTCAGCCGGCGTTTCAACCTCGGCCAACTTTCATTTCCTGTTTGTTTTGTTTTACGTTCAGAAAAATGAGTTGTTCTCTGCAGAGCCGAGACTCCACTAATCCCAACTTCCTGTCCGCGTGTCTGTTTTTAGATGCGTCTCTATTAAAACTGGCCTCATTCTGCTCCCGTGTCTGTCTTCAGATCCGCCTGTACGCCCGGCCCGACGCCATATCGAGCGGCGCGGGGGACTACGCTCTTCACATCACCAAGAGGCTGCTGGGATTTTACCAGGACTACTTCAAAGTCCAGTACTCACTGCCCAAGCTAGGTAAGGCTGCTGACGTCCCTGCTGTAAGGGTTAGTTGTTTCTGTGTGTGTGTGTGTGTGTGTGTGTGTGTGTGTGCAGCTTTATGAAATAAATTAAAAACACCTCCGTCCTGCTGAGCCTCGCTGTGAGGAGGAGGAAACTACTTCCTGTTCCTGCCTGGTGTGAGGAAAGTCCGCCAACAAATAGTTCATCAGTTTGAGCCAAGAGACAAAACAGTTCTTAATTAAACAAGTTGCTGGTTTGAATCTAGAAATGATTATAATATAAACAATCAGTTTTTCTGTAAATATGATGAATTAAATGTTCACTTCGGTGTCCATGTTTGGCCCCGCCCTGTTGCCTCCTAACTCCGCCCCATTAGCCTCTCTCCTGGTAGCTTTAAAGGGCCTGTGACATCAAATATTTGTAATAAACATGAATGCATTTTTGGAAAGAGAACATTATTAACATACTGCAAAACAAATTTCACGTCACTCAGATGAACGGTTGTTGAGA
>NW_013952661.1:620959-622328 GCF_001266775.1 Austrofundulus limnaeus
GAGTAATGAGTTCCCCTTTGATGTCACTTCCTGTTTCACTTTGGCTGAGCCAAATCCAAAAGAAAATATGCCAGTTATGAGACAAAATGGGTAAAATCATGTGTACAATGCCAGTTTTATTAAGTATAAAGATGTTTTCTTTGACTTTGTATTTGAAGGATAAGTACGTCACAGGACCTTTAATATTAAATAAAAATCACAAATTAAACATGAACTTTCTTTAAGGTTAAATTAGCAGCGAGGCGTTTGTGGGACGGCTYCAGGCCAGGATTCCTCAGTTCTCTTGGATCGTCCAATTCTTTTTTTTCTTTTCTTTTTTAACSGTTWGTTTGTGTTCAGTTGGACCTGCTGATGTTCAGCTTTAAAAGAACAGAAGCTTTTCAAACAGAATCTTCACATTAAATTCAGTTTAAAACTGAGGTCATTACTTGAAATACAAATCAACGTTTCAACTGTTTTTCTTTCATTTTGCCTTTTTTGTAAGAGTTCTGAAGTGAGCCGACGGTCAAAACAGTTCAGTCAGTAAAGAGGTTTTCATTAAGAGCCACAGTGAACTTTAACAACAGGACATAATGAATTAATGTTTACTTCCTGTTTGTCCTCTGCAAGTTACTGAATCATAAATCAGAGCCGTCTCACTCTGTCTCAGTCCGTCTCAGTTTGTCCTCCTGTTTGTTTATTTACGGTAAAGAGTTTGTTTCACATTTCGCTCCTGCCAGATCTCATTAACGGAATTAAAGCCAAGCGTTTCCTGTTTTCCTCTCCATGTCTGAACCAGTTTAATGTGATCACTGRGAGTCACTTTGTCCCTGTCCTCATCCATTCATCACATTACTGACTCCCTGTCCCCGTCCCTCACAACTGGTCTCACAGTTAATTCCTCCTCCGGACTTTTACTTTAATCTGAGCAGCACCAACATCCTGATTCAAGATGGCCGCCACAGCTGGATGACCTCATGGTGTACACTAATTACATGTGTCTCTGTGATGGACTGAGACACGTCCAGGTGTCTCTGTGAGGGACCGAGACATGTCCATGTGTCTCTGTGAGGGACCGAGACATGTCCATGTGTCTCTGTGGTGGACTGAGACATGTCCAGGTGTCTCTGTGAGGGACCGAGACACGTCCAGGTGTCTCTGTGGTGGACTGAGACATGTCCAGGTGTCTCTGTGAGGGACCGAGACACGTCCAGGTGTCTCTGTGAGGGACCGAGACACGTCCAGGTGTCTCTGTGAGGGACCGGGACATGTCCATGTGTCTCTGTGGTGGACTGAGACATGTCCATGTGTCTCTGTGGTGGACTGAGACATGTCCATGTGTCTCTGTGGTGGACTGAGACATGTCCAGGTGTCTCTGTGATGGACTGAG
>NW_013952661.1:622787-626854 GCF_001266775.1 Austrofundulus limnaeus
CGTCCAGGTGTCTCTGTGAGGGACCGAGACACGTCCAGGTGTCTCTGTGAGGGACCGAGACACGTCCAGGTGTCTCTGTGATGGACTGAGACATGTCCATGTGTCTCTGTGGTGGACTGAGACATGTCCATGTGTCTTGTTTATGTGTGATGGAGCAGCTCCAGCTGCAGGAAAGTCATATTTGACGTCAGTCCTGAACAGAACCGGGTCAGAGTCTTGCTCCAGGACAGTTCAGAACCAGAGATCCGATGTTGTCCAGATGTCCTCCTGAGACGAGTGGACACWCCTGCTGGAGCAGAACACTGCTCTCATTTAGTTTAAAATCAAGTCAGATCAGTTGAATGTGAATGTGTTCATATCTTCATTCATTCACACAGAACTCGTCCTGATGTTGACATCAGCCCCCCCCACCCCACCCACCCTTCCCCCTGCTGGATCCGTGCGCTCGGTCCCAGAGCCTCAGGGCTCCATCTGTTGTCATGCAGGGCATGGAGCTCCCCTGAGAACAGCAGCAAGAAACCATGAGCAGAAAGACAAATTTAAAGGAACAGAGCCGGGATCACAAAGAAGAACAAACGTCAAAATAAAAGTCCTTCTGTTCCTCGGCCTGAACATTCAGGAGCTTTGAAGCTGAATTTATTTGATCTGAAGCTGAACAAACTGAAGATTTAATCTGGAGCCGGGAAATGAACCTGAGCTCAGACAGTTCTGTAGGATCTGTGAGGAGGTCCTGCTCAAACTGCAGACTAATAAAAATCTGTATCGTCTGAACGGGTCCAGGTCTGAAGCTGTCAGTCTGAACTAAAGTAGTTTTGGTTAATTTACTCATCAATCAGTCACTTTTCTTTAACCAGGTAGAACCACTGAGACCAAGATCTGTTTTCCAAGGTTGACCTGGTCAAGAGGTCAGCAGCACTCGTCACAGGGTAGTTCACTCAAAASTTACATTGTAGAAAAGAAAATAAACATAAAATACATGAAACAGATTTAGACAATGAGTCGTACAAACAGTCTAGGAGTTGACAGATGTTTCCAGATTTAATAAAATGACATTTGAGAGTTGAATCGTAAACTTTGGCTGCATGAAACAAACCGTGGAGTCTGAGTTTTACAAGGATCTTTAAAGACTGGACCAGATCTTCTGCAGACACTAACTGTCCTTTATGAGCTTCTTATGATCAAATTTATAACCCGGGATTAGATTTTTAGGAAGAACCAGTTTTAGATRGAAATTTTATCAACTTTTTTCCTGAACTCGTTTGGTTTTAGATCAGCCGAACATTCCTACAATTCAAAACAAGTCYGGTAGTGTGGAGTTACACCGAACGTTTTACTGAAGTGTTTTTCTGTCAGGTCAGAGGAGCAGCTGTGGTCCAACACAACATCTCATAATTATTTCTGAGGATTATTTAGCTGATTTTATTTCAGAATATGTTGAATTTTGTTCATTTTGCACTTTTTGTTCAGATTCAGAGGTGAACTCCTTCACTTTAAGGCTCCGTATTCAAATCAAGTCAGCAGTTCAGAGGTTAAAAACAGCTTTATGAATAAAACCAAAGTTCAGTTTTTATACTGTAAAGTTTTTTTTCCTCTAAATGTGATGCGTTCATCCAGGCTTAAAGAAAGTCTCGAAGGAGAAATGACTCAGAAAATAATGAAAAGATAATTCAGGCTCATCTGAGCTCCAGCTGGTTCACATCAAATATAAAGTTTTTATTAAAAACTGATTTTAAGTTTAAACAGATAAATATAAATTTAAACATTGTTCTAATATTTTGATGTTTCCTGGATCGACAKGAAGAAAAACTTTATCTTTTAGACTTTTGAAACGCGTCAAGTCTTAAAACTACAACCAGGAGGATCAGCGCCCCCTAGTGGCTGGCTACAGAACAAGTTTTAGGCCACGCCCCCTCACATAAACAAATAGGATGTCTTTATTTTTGATTCTTACCTTTCTACTGTTTTTTATTATCTCGTGGCCACGTGAAAACATTTTTTTATTCCAGYTCTCTGGAGCTGTTTGATCAAATGTAGTTTTTAAAATGTTTTATTTAGTTACTGAAGACGTTTAAGGAAGTGTTGCTTTGATTGACAGCTTGTCAGAGTTCGGAGGGTTTGTAGGCGGGACTTGTCGAGGGTCCAGCCCTACGTATTTCTGAGCTTCTGGCTCAGAAAACATGGCGGCACTAATAAAATATTCCATTTTCAACGAGGATGATTTAATCTGAATTAAATTAAATAAACCCGCCGGCTTTTATACCAACGTTTTATGTTTAAATAAAAAAAAAACAATGTTAAGTGTAAATTAAAGTATTTAAATATATGAACACCTAAACATTATAAAACCTGACAAAATTAAATAAACGCAGCAGCAGTTTGATTTACATCGACTAAATATAAAATAATACTTTTATTTTGAAATGAAAGGCTGGATGTGTCCCACATCCAAACAGGAAGTGAGGATGAGTTTGGAGCTCGTGTTGGGCTGACTCTCAGCTACTACCACTCTGACCTTCTTTAATTTAGAGCCAGTTTTTGTGTTAGTGTTTTAGTTTCCCTGATACAGAGTCCTGGTCCTGGCCCGMGTCTTAGTTCTCAGGTGGTCCTGTTCTTAAAGCGGACCTAACGGACCTCCGGGCTCTCGTAGAATCCATTCCATCAGAAGGCCTGCAGCAGCCGAGGCTCAGGTGATCCGAGCGTCAGGAGGATTCCACAGAGAACAGGCCAAGTGGACTAATGTGTTCTGTGGAGTTCTGGCTCCATCTGGGCTCTGCAGAGACGGTACCGCCTGAGGTGCAGCAGGCCCGCTTCAAACACGCCACACACTCCTGCTGCTGGAGCTGCCTTTGTTTCCCGCTCTTTTCTCTCAAGCCGTCGCTCCGGGCCGATGTGCGGCGGCAGATGGACCGGACCAGAACACACACACACACACACATGCACGTGAAAAAGTGCCTCGCATGCAGAGCCGCGGGCCAATCAGCTGTCGGCCTGCTGCCGCCTCGCCGAAGCGTCTTCAGTCAGCCGAGACGTTATGATGTGTGAAAAGAACCGGAACAGAAAGTTTCCTCCTGAACAGAACCTTCAGAACCAGAACCTGAGAACAGGTTCCTCCACAGACCCAGGAGGAGGACCTGCTATCTGCTGAAACACTGGAAACATAAAAACATCTTTTAACCAAAGATCAGAGGTTTGAGATTTTAAATCCATCAAATGTAAATATTTATTAACCATCAGCTCTGCTCCAGCCTCAGACTTAAAAACACTCCCAGCAGTGGAGGGCACAGCTCTGCTAACTGCTAACCATTACCTGCTAACTGCTTACCATTACCTGCTAACTGCTAACCATTAACTGCTAACTGCTAACCATTAATTGCTAATCGCTAACCATTAACTGCTAACTATTAACTGCTAACCATTAACTGCTAACTGCTAACCATTAACTGCTAACTATTACATGATAACTGCTAACTATTAACTGCTAACATTACCTGCTAACTGCTAACCATTAACTGCTAACCATTAACTGCTAACTATTACCTGATAACAGCTAACATTACCTGCTAACTGCTAACATTAACTGCTAACCATTAACTGCTAACTATTACATAACTGCTAACTATTAACTGCTAACATTACCTGCTAACTGCTAACCATTAACTGCTAACTGCTAACCATTAACTGCTAACTATTACCTGATAACAGCTAACATTACCTGCTAACTAACATTAACTGCTAACCATTAACTGCTAATCGCTAACCATTAACTGCTAACTATTAACTGCTAACCATTAACTGCCAACTGCTAACCATTAACTGCTAACTTTTAACTGCTAACTATTAACTGCTAACTATTAACTGCTAACTATTAACTGCTAACCATTAACTGCTAACCATTAACTGCTAACTATTAACTGCTAACCATTAACTGCTAACTGCTAACCATTAACTGCTAACTGCTAACCATTAACTGCTAACTGCTAACCATTAACTGCTAATCGCTAACCATTAACTGCTAATTATTAACTGCTAACTATTAACTGCTAACGATTAACTGCTAATTATTAACT
>NW_013952661.1:630846-631878 GCF_001266775.1 Austrofundulus limnaeus
TGTGTGTGTGTGTGTGTGTGTGTGTGTGTGGCCCGATGCCAGTTTTGTTGACTCAGGCGTTTCTTGGCACCGACACCAAGGTCGTGGCGCTCTCCTCTCAGCAGAAACTCGACTCTCTCCAGCTCCTCCGCCGACTCCGTGACCCTGGCAGCTGTTGCCGTGGTAACGCACATCCATCTCTGGATGTGTGTGTGTGCGGACGAGCGGCAGCAGATGTGTGTGTTTGTGTGAAGCCTCCTGAGTGTCGGCAGATTGTTGCTGATTTTATTCAGTTTTATTCTTGGTGCTGTGGAAACCTCTGAGCTTCAGACTCTCAAACAGTACTTATGGTTTGTCTGTTAGCAAAATATCTGTCGACTTTAAACAGCTTTATCTTGATTATATATTTGATTTGAACGATTAATTCAAGTTAAATAAACTGTGAATGGAGTTAGATGGTGAAAAACCGCTGAGTCATTGTTTACAGCAGAGTTTGTTCTAATGACTCGGATGTTTTCCCATCATGTCACAGTTAAACATTTGTGTAAAAACCTGACAGCTTAATGAGGCGACTCGCTGCAGCTGCTGATGAGCTTCAATTATCAGCTCGTTATCTGTGCCGCCGAGCCTTCAGGAGCCGTCAGAGTCTCGGCTCGACCGGGAGTTCACCGTGGACAAACGGGCAAATTAGGACACGTGTCGGCCGCCCGGTCGGGACGTGTCTGAGGTGGCGGCGTTGCTGTGAAGACGCCTCGTCTCGCCTCAAACGTGTCCTGAATTTAAAAAGACAACGAGGACCTGAATCCAATTAATGAGACTTAACGAAGTGAGGAAGAGGAGGAACAAAATCCACTTTATAAAGTCCAACATGAGAGTCCAACAGGACCGTCCTCAAGAGGACTAACTGAGTCCAACAGGACCGTCCTCAAGAGGACTAACTGAGTCCAACAGGACCGTCCTCAGAGGACTAACTGAGTCCAACAGGACCGTCCTCAGAGGACTGACTGAGTCCAACAGGACCGTCCTCAGAGGACCAACTGAGTCCAACAGGAC
>NW_013952661.1:634024-636136 GCF_001266775.1 Austrofundulus limnaeus
CAGAGGACTAACTGAGTCCAACAGGACCGTCCTCAGAGGACTGAGTCCAACAGGACCGTCCTCAGAGGACTAACTGAGTCCAACAGGACCGTCCTCAGAGGACTGAGTCCAACAGGACCGTCCTCAGAGGACTAACTGAGTCCAACAGGACCGTCCTCAGAGGACTGAGTCCAACAGGACCGTCCTCAGAGGACCAACTGAGTCCAACGGGACCGTCCTAGAGGACATGCCGAGTCCAACGGGACCGTCCTAGAGGACACGCCGAGTCCAACGGGACCGTCCTCAGTGGACACGCCGAGTCCAACGGGACCGTCCTCAGTGGACACGCCGAGTCCAACGGGACCGTCCTCAGTGGACACGCCGAGTCCAACAGGACCAAAATTACTTAAATGTGCAAAATAGCAGCTAAAAGCTGCAGTTGAGCAGCATTTAGGAATTTCTAGCTAAAATTATCAGCTAGGGAAAATGAAGCTGAACTTAGTAGCTTAGTGATTAGTAGCTATAATGAGCAGTTTAGTAGCTATAATGAGCAGTTTAGTAGCTATAAAGAGCAGTTTAGTAGCTATAATGAGCAGTTTAGTAGCTACAATGAGCAGTTTAGTAGCTAGAAGCTAAAATAAGAGCATTAGTTTAGGTGAAACTAGCAAACAGCATAATTATTAAGGTGAGCAGAATCTCAAAGCTAAAATGAAATAACAGTGGCCATGCTAACAGCTAAAAGCTAAAACTATCAGAATAGTATCTTAAATCAGCAAAACAGTAGCTAAAAGCTAAAGCTAGAACAGTTTGAACTGAATATTTTATAATTTAAATATTTCTCAGTTTAAAGTCTCATTTCTATGAGAGAAATGTTAATAAATATATTTTAATGAGRTAAATATTTTGATGTGTGTGGGTAAAACAGCTGAAAGTGTCCTGAAGTAGCAAACACTAAAACAGGTAAACTTTCTCAGCAGGTGAGTGTTTCATTGTGTGACAGATGTTTTATTTATTTTCCTCCTGTAATCCAGTTTTTAATCCAGACTGACGTTAGACACTTCAAAGTTTCTCAGCTGAAATGGGATTCGTCGTGTTTAGCTCAGACAGTTCTTTAATGGAACRGTTAACGAGCGGCGTTTGCTGCGACCTCAGCTAACGCCGCCGCCGCCGTAACGAGGCCGATGGTTAGCCTCCAGGCTGCTCGGACCGAGGAGGATTAACGGGATTAAATCACTCCTGTTCTTGTAATTGTGCAGCAGAGATGTCATCTTCCTGTGGGTCAGAGGCAGCAGCAGGATTAAAGCTGAACCTGAAGCTTCGGCCCAACGCTCTGATTGTTGGAATCACTTCCTGTTCCTGTTCCCTCCTGCTGTTTGAAGCAGAATAATTAATCTGCTCCGGTAATCTCTGCCTGTGCAGCACGTTGTGTTTGAAGTGGATCATTTATGAGCACAAAGCCTGTTTGCTCACTTCATTAGAATATAAAGAGCAATAAATCCTTTCTTCTCCTCCGTCCGTTCGTCCGTCTGACTAATATTTAACAAACGGACAAACCCGAGCTTTTTATTCCCACTGTTTCCATAGCAACCGTTCATTAACCAGCTGAAAAATATTTTCTGTTTGTTAAACCTGGTGGCTTCAGCATCTTTGATTCATCCAACAGAAAAACACTTTGAAGCTTCGGTCCCATCAAACTGGTTATATTCAAATAAATTTATTGTTGATGTGATCAGCTGATCCAGTTTCATAAAGGTACAAGTATTTTACCAAAAACTTACTTTGGTAAAAGTTAAAGTCTTCTTTAGGAATATTACTTGAGTAAAAGTACAAGTATCTTACCAAAAACTTACTTTGGTAAAAGTTAAAGTCTTTTAGGAATATTACTTGAGTAAAAGTACAAGTATCTTACCAAAAACGTTCTTTGGTAAAAGTTAGACTCCTTTAGGAATATTACTTGAGTAAAAGTACAAGTATCTTACCAAAAACGTTCTTTGGTAAAAGTTAGACTCCTTTAGGAATATTACTTGAGTAAAAGTACAAGTATCTTACCAAAAACTTTCTTTGGTAAAAGTTAGACTCCTTTAGGAATATTACTTGAGTAAAAGTACAAGTATCTTACCAAAAACTTTCTTT
>NW_013952661.1:640627-642870 GCF_001266775.1 Austrofundulus limnaeus
TATTACTTGAGTAAAAGTACAAGTACGTTACCAAAAACTTACTTTGGAAAAAGTTAAAGTCTCTTTAGGAATATTACTTGAGAAAAAGTACAAGTATGTTACCAAAAACTTAATTTGATAAACGTTAAAGTCTCCTTTAGGAATATTACTTGAGTAAAAGTACAAGTACGTTACCAAAAACTTACTTTGGTAAAAGTTAANAAGCTGCAATGAAAACAAGCAGAAATGAAATAAAAGTAACAACTTTATACTTCTTGTCTCTTTTTAAAATGTAAGAAGTAAAAAGTAGGCTGAAAACTAATTACTCAAGTAAAGTACTGATACACAAGATTCTACTTAAGTACAGTAACAAAGTATTTGTACTGAGTGACTTTAAAACTCTGACAATCAAGAATTAATAACTGATTATCACTTAAAAAGTGAATCTATTCATTTTTATGAATCAGTAAGTTATGTCTTTAAGACACACTTTTATTTTTGATGTTCTATTCTGTCACAAAGACAACAGTTTGATTTTAAATAATCGGTTATAAAATGTCTACAATTTATTTTGAAAGAATTGAAAATCTAAGATTGTAATTGTGAACTTAAAATCAGTAATGGAATCAAATCAGTTCTTGAGTGAATCGAATCGTTAAATCTCTGATTTGAATCTTTAGTTCACATGGAAACACTGTTTTGACAAACCTAAAACTTTATTTTTAGAAAACCAGTTAACGATCACAACCTTTTCTAAAATGATGACGTCATAGTCCCGCCTCTTATCCACCCACTGACCCCGAGGAGAACAAATAAGAAGTTACCGTTTGGCCACGGCAAATCTTACATATTTTACAGTGAAAAGATTCAGTTATAAATTTACAGCCAGATATTTTGCTAACACAAACTTCAACGCCTGCCTTGTGGTAACAGTTAATTTAAAAAATGAGTTCCAGGATCAGAGTATTTCTCCGGTTTGTAGCTGAAGCCTGAGGATGTTAATGTTTCAGACGCTCACCTCTTGGACAGTTTTCACCACCAGCATCATGACGAAGCAGCATTATTCAACAGGAACCAGCCGGGCCGGGTTCGAGCGCAGCCACCAGTCAGAGGGAAATAATGAAGGTGTTATTGTTCTCCYGTGCTGGAGCCTTGAGTTGTGTGACAGCTGTCCACAGGAGATAATGGGTGTCACACAACAGCAYCGGAATAATCCGCTCTGCTCCCACAGACGCCATTAAAGATAATAGTTTGTTCAAATTGCTGCTTCGAGTCCCAAACTTCACTTCCTGTCTGGGAGTTGATGTTTTATTATTGGCGTGGCCTTTAACAAGACCATTAACCACGAAATGTATGTAACTTTTACATCAGAATTCAATTTTCACTTCTTTTTTCTTAATGTGTGTTTAACAGAAAGGATGGTTCCCACCTGTGGGCTTTCTCTATAAATCTAAAGGAGGAAGTGATTGTCATTTCATCACAGTCCTCTTCCCCCTTCAGGCCCACCAGTCCAAACATTTTACTTTAATCTTTGTCGATGTTCTGTGTCTGAGCTCAAAGGAATTTCTTTCCATTTAGGCTGCTTCTGTTAGAAGTGGGAGGCCAGATTCTGCACAACCGGTCCTCCTATAAAGGTCAGAGATATTACTCTGTGAAAACTGTCCGGTCCAATAACATAATGGAGAGGCAGAGCAAGAAGGAACCCATTAAATTTGTATGTGGATCCAAATCTCTTCTGTTAAAAATAACATGATAGGATTTTAACTCGGAGTTGAACTTTGCTCTCAGAGCCACTCGGCTTTCCAATAAATTCACTTGAGAGATTTATTTTTACATTTTATCTGTCCAAAACCAGCACCCACAAACCCCACAGTGGAAAGGTACTTACTGTTTTTTTTTTTTTTTCTATATATTGGGCTGCGTTTAAAAGCCACTAGCAGGAAGTTCACAATTCATTTTTCTCAACAGTCTGGAATTGTTGGACAGAATAATGATTTCTGATGGGACTGTCTCTAATAGGCTGCAGTGAAACCGTTCCATTAGTTAGTCCCGTAGATTAGTGAGAGCCAAGTTAACCTCATAGGTTATTGAGAGCCAAGTTAGCCCTGTAGATTAGTGAGAGCTGAGTTAGATTAATTACACTGTGCCTTGTGGATTATTGAGTATACTTGTCTAAACATTTTTGAGATAAATCTACACCTCTTCAAGCAGAGCCAGCCTGTAGATTATCAGATTTGTTATGTTTAGATTAAAACCTGTCATAC
>NW_013952661.1:644493-647273 GCF_001266775.1 Austrofundulus limnaeus
TGAGTTGGTCCCGTAGATTAATTAGAGCTGAGTTGGTCCCGTAGATTAATTAGAGCTGAGTTGGTCCCGTAGATTAATTAGAGCTGAGTTAGTCCCGTAGATTAGTGAGAGCAGAGTTAGTCCCATAGATTAGTGAGAGCCGAGTTAGTCCCGTAGATTAGTGAGAGCCGAGTTAGTCCCGTAGATTAGTGAGAGCCGAGTTAGTCCCGTAGATTAGTGAGAGCCGAGTTAGTCCCGTAGATTAGTAAGTCCCTTAGATTAGTGAGAGCTGAGTTAGATTAATTACACTTTGCCTTGTGGATTATTGAGTATACTTGTCTAAACATTTTTGAGATAAATCTACACCTCTTCAAGCAGAGCCAGCCTGTAGATTATCAGATTTGTTATYTTTAGATTAAAACCTGTCATACCTTTCAGAGGCTGATTTGCTTGTTGTGGACCTTCTGGTTCATTTTGTAGCACAGTCCTCAGGACAAACTTTCCATTTGAACTTTACCCAGAGCWTGTCAACAGCCTGGTATTTATTTTGCGTAAGACTTTATTGTAGGGCTGTAARGAACTCTTCAGCCTGGGGCAGCTGTTTATTCGCTTCGTCTGTGGCTGCAGGTTAATCTGTAGCTGTGACCGTGTTTTAACATTCAGCTTCTCTCCTCTGGTGTCTGCTGGAGACGCAGCGCCTCTCATCTGAATGAGCTGAACATAATTGGGGGGACAAGTGGAGCTCGACCACAGAGAGGAAGAAAGAGCTGAAACAAAGAMAGAAAATGGGAGCACTTCATGGCTGCGTAGCTTCTTCTGTGACGTTTGTTGGAGGAACAAGACAGCAGTGGACCCCTGGGTCCAACTATAGGAGGACAGACACGGGGGTTTGATTAGTGAGAAATAAATGCAAGAGCAGCAAGTTAAAAGGAGAAAATCTGAAATATGTATTCATGATAATTTAATTGGAGCAGTCAAGTCTGGACTGTTTCTGTATTCTTTAYGTTTAAGTCAGTAAATGAAGTTAAAGTAATGTGGACAAGTTTTTATTTCTCTAAACGTTTGGATCAACTGTGAACCTGAACAGTGAAAAACATCATCATTATTTAGTCTTTTACGGTTTTATTTAAAGCATTCTTTATTAAGGCTGGGTAAAAAATTGATTTTGGATTGATTTAATTTAAATTTAGGAAAATGGATTCACAGGACATGAGACTGATTCTTTCKCATGGTGTCTTGTGTTTACGTCTGAAATGCGTTTCTATATTTTGTCWCTCCTGGCTTGCCGTATGTTCARATCCAGTTGACGTTKAGTGCTAACGTTAGCTTTCGATAACAAGTTGTCCGGATCAAAACAAAAGAAACTAGGGAGTCACTAACGTTACCAGCAGTCAGCAGAACTGACAACAGAGACCATGGTGACTTCTGTTTGTAAAGATTTGTGCCACACAAAAATAAAAAGCTTCGACAAGCGGCTCGTTCAGGTGCTCGTTAGCTTGTTAGCTCGTTAGCTTGAACCAAACTGTCTGTAAACATCTGACTGAAACTGTTCTCCACAGCTTGTCTTCTCCTGCAGCCTTATTCACATCACTTATTTATCAAAACAGTTATTAATTTCCAACAACACTGTCACCTGCAGATAGCAGCAGATATGGAGTTATTTTCTATGTGACTCAGGTCTGCAGGTGAAACACCTGAGTAACCACGGGTAAAACGTGACAACAGGCTTTGAGACGTGAACCTAATTTAGGAGGTCTGTCAGGCGTCTCTGGGACCTCCTGCAGTCAAAAAAACAATTAGTTTCATTTTAATGTAAATGTCTCATTTGCATGTTTCAGCTTAAAGCCAACATGGCTGTAAAAACAATCATCCTCTGCCTCTGCCAGCCAATCAGTTCTGCTGTCTGAGCCTCAGTCATGTGGGTAATGAGCTGTCAGCCAATCAGCTGCAGCCTGGGAGTGGATTCAGAGGAAACATGGACGAGCTCGCAGCGCGTTTCTCTTCAAACTGCCTTTAATCAAGTAAAGAGCAGGAACCTTCCTGTAAACCCACTCTGCCATCGTTAACACTCGTTTTCCTGTTCACAAGCCGATCAGCGTGTGTGCACAATCTGTTAGGCTCATTTAATCCAGATGATTAGCCTTTTAGCTTCGAGATGAATCTGCTGAACGAGGCGGAGACACCGAGGGAACTGCAGATCCATCACATCGTAAAGAAATGATTCACGAAGCTAAAATGTTAGCAGTGGTTAGTTCGGTTCCTACTGACAGYTGTAGAAGTTTACAATTAACTGTAAATACCAGAAGGTTTTCTTTTGACCCTGAGCTCCACCAGTCCATCATTCATGACCCGATGACCACAGCATGAGTGTAACAATCTGCTGAGTCGTGCCTCGTCACCTTTTTCCTCGTATGTCTSTGTGGATTGATGTTTCCTGCCGAGGCTGTTGCTCTGACCTACAATCTGTTTCTATAAGCGTCCTCACAGCTGATGAGTCAGACACCTGCTGCTGACGATGGATCAGGTGTGAAGCSCTCAAAACCACCAGCCTTTGTTTACTCTCATTCAGACAAACCTTTATTTACAATAAACTGCAGGGCTTTCTCGCAAATGTTTTAAAAATCATGTTTTTTTACTGTAAACATAAAAAAGAATCACGCTTTTTACTGTAAACGTTAATAACTTCATGGTTCTTTTACTGTAAACGTTAAAAAACTTAATGATTCTTTTACTCTAAACGTTAAAAAACTTAATGATTCTTTTACTCTAAACGTTAAAAAACTTAATGATTCTTTTACTCT
>NW_013952661.1:651454-652600 GCF_001266775.1 Austrofundulus limnaeus
CTTCAAGGTTTTCTGAAGGCTTTTGGCTGCTTTTTTTTTTTTTTTTAAACCAGACGTGAGAAAACTCATTTTCACCTTTACACCTTTTATTTTCTCTCTTTTCTTTTTTTATTTTGTGACATAAAAACATCCTGTTAAATTTTCTCCAATTCTCTCCGTCAGTAAATCAGTTTTTATTCAGAAAACGTGTTTTTAAAAAGGTTTTAGACCTTTTATTATATTTTTCTGCAGGTTTTTGATTTAAAACCATGAATGTTTAGGTTCTGCAGGCTGTTTGTTCTCCTCCTGACTCGTGTTTTTTACAGTTTGAACATCTTTGTTTCTGTTGGTTCAGACTTGCTGGCGGTGCCCAAACATCCCTACGCTGCCATGGAGAACTGGGGTCTGAACGTCTTCGTGGAGCAGAAGGTCCTGCTGGACGTGGAGGTCTCCTCCTCCTCCTACAAGATGGAGCTCACCATGGTGGTGGTCCACGAGATCTGCCACCAGGTAGGAAGAAGACCTGAAGCTTCAGGTTTAGTTTCATTATTCAGACATTTGACGTGATGTGTCCTTGTGTGTCGAGGCTCTTGCGCCTCCTCCTGATGAAGGCAGATAAGTGAAATCTGTCAGTGCTCAGGCTGGAGCTGTTCACTTTGTTTGATCTCCTCCTGAATCACGATCTTCGTCACACTCCTCCTCGTGCAGCCCAAACGCAAAGTGAGTCTCAAAGTGGCGCTCTGGAGGGAAACGCTGGTGTCTGCAGACTGCTCTGTAATTGGACAAACCTTTACTTTGATAGTCCACCTGAGGAAAATGACTGTTAAATGTCACAACAATGGTGAGTCAGCGTGTCTGCGGGCAGGATGGAAGCATCTCTGAGGCTGTTAGTGAGCAGAATAATGAACCCTTCAAACTACAGCTTCACTCTGAAACCCTAAAGGAGTTTACAGCTTTMATATGGAATCAYTCTTGTGCCAACAGGAAGTGAATCTGAATTGCTCAGATTGAATSTGAATGTGCAGAATTTGAAACTGAATTCATTGGTTTGAAAATAAATTTCACTAAACTGAAACTGAATTTAATGATTTGAAACAAAAACAAAGTTATTTTATTTTAGTGATTAATTTGACCTATATGTAGAAAATGTTACATTTACATCACATC
>NW_013952661.1:653065-654633 GCF_001266775.1 Austrofundulus limnaeus
TAAAATTATTTGTTTCAATGGAGATTGCCACTTATTAAGCTCCTTGAGGTTTCTTTTGGCACTTCTCCATCACATTGGTTTTTACGAAGTATAGTAAGTGTGAAATATAAAATATTGTTTAGTTTATTGTTTTTTGCTATGTGTTTTTTATTGTGAAAATAAAGACATAAAAAAAAATCTGAACAATTCAAATTCAATTCCTGCTGGCACAAGATCTATCCCATACTTTTATTTTGTAGTAAGCAAAGCTAAATCCAAGTTTAGTTTGGCCTGATGTGATTTAATCCCTGATTTAATCTGTCAGATATTCTGGTCTTCATAATAAAAACCAGTTTACATCACGTAAAGGACTTGAAGTGTGCAGCAGTGAGTAAAGATGTAAACTCAGGATTTCACCTTAAATGACAGAAAAAAGCAGTTGTTGGCCATAACTCAGGTAACGTTGAACAGCATGAGGTTTGGTCAGAGGAAGGACTCTGTCTGCTGGGACCTGATAGAGGAGTGGGGGTCACTGACCCTCTGTTAGGTCTTCTTGTTCTGATTGAGGTGAGGTCTCTCTCCAACCTTCGTATCCTTTCCAATCAGTCTGAACGTCTTGTTTTCCTCTCCGACAGTCGGGCAGCTGGTGTTTCTTCTTCTGCAGTCTTGTCACAAAGGGAAGGTCAGAGCTGATGATTCTCTGAGTCGGTGAAGAGATTCCCTCTCAGACTGAGTGGCGTTACTAAAAACACTCAGAGAATCTTAAAGAAGCTGCAGTCCTGAAGAAGTCGAGCCACTGCTGGAGCCTGTAGGTTTCCTGTCTTCACTTTGTTTCCAGAAGGGTTTGAGAGATTATCCTCGTAAAGTTCAGGGCCTTTTTATGACAGCGTGTTCGTACCATGTGCAGAGACTGATTCCTGTTCTTACTGCCTCTCATCTGTCTGTAGAGCTGCTCCCATCAGAAACACTTACTGCCGTCTCAGACAAATTACTCTTCTGTATACTTGAATATCAAGAAAGCTCAAGGCCAGTGGGGAATTGTTACACAACATCACTTTTTGTCTTTGTGTTCTTTTGGCAAACATGTTTATATTTGGTGAAATAAATGAAAAAGTTTTAAGACCCATCTAGTGTGTTCAAGAAAAGAACACAAACAATTAATTCACATGGATGTCCACGATATGATACGATACACAATACACATCTATGATACAATACACAATATACATCCATGATACGATACACAATACACATCCATGATACAATACACAATACGATACACGATGCAATACCCGATATACATCCATGATACGATACACAGTACACATCCATGATACAATACACAATATACATCCATGATACGATACACAATATGCGTCCATGATACTATACACAATACACATCCATGATACAATACACAATACGATACACGATGCAATACCCGATATACATCCATGATACAACACACAATATACATCCATGATACAATACACGACGCAATACCCGATATACATCCATGATACGATACACAATATACAGTGCATCCATGATACGATACACAATACGATACACAATATACATCCATGATA
>NW_013952661.1:655781-661534 GCF_001266775.1 Austrofundulus limnaeus
GATACACAATATACATCCATGATACGATACACAATTTACATCCATGATAGGATGCAATACACAATATACATCCTTGATACGATACACAATATACATCCATGATACGATACACAATATACATCCATGATACGATACACAATATACATCCATGATACGATACACAATATACATCCATGATACGATACACAATATACATCCTTGATACGATACACAATACGATACACAATATACATCCTTGATACGATACACAATACGATACACAATATACATCCTTGATACGATACACAATACGATACACAATTTACATCCATGATAGGATGCAATACACAATATACATCCTTGATACGATACACAATATAGATACACAATACGATACACAATATACATCCATGATACGATACACAATACACATCCGTGATACAATACACAATAAAATACACAATACACATCCATGATACGATACACGATATATTTGGATGGTTTTTAGTATAGGGATGTTTGCTCTTTGCTTTTGGAACATGATGTTACTGAACTCTTAGTGAACAGGATGTTTCATTTATCATCAAACATTACTTTATTGATCGACTATATTTGATTTATCGTCCAGGTTTTTATAAAAACATAAAATTTTTACAAAAACATAACTTGACTGATTTAAAGTCTCCTTTAGTTTATTGGAGGGTTTTAAAGGTTTCTTCTGACTCGACGTCCAAACTTGAATAAAAATATTTGGACTTGTTATTTTTTGGCTCGTATAAATCAACAGTGATCCTTTTTATTGGAGCAAACAGARGAGTTGGTTTGTGTCAAACCTCTGCCAGAAGATGCTGCTTAATGAAATCATTTTATTAATCCCCAAAGGCTGATTCTTTTGTTCCGCTTTAAGCCCTGGTTGACTTTGATCCCTCCTGTTTGCTCCCGTGGGTTTGCCAGTTCTAAGAATAAGACGTAGATGTCTGTAAAGTTCAGCTGCAGACCAGAAGCAGCTGATTGTGTTTGTGAGCTGCAGCAGAATAAAAACTCTGCAGTCTTGGCAGAAGTAAACAGTCTGATGTTTCCTGTAGTTAATCTGAGAATGTGGAGCAGGTCAGAGCAGCAGCGAGGGGCTGGGAACCTGAACATGACTTCATTCAACCTGCTCTGAAAAGAATCAGAACTAGTTCTGAATGAAACGAAAAGGAAACGGTCATAAAACGACATGTTTTCCTTTAACAGATGCAAATGATCTGCTTGTAAACACGACACGAGTCACAACGTCTTCAGGAGCAACACAATGAGCTTTGTGTGTTTGTGGATGTTGAAGCTCCTCCGGAAGCAGCCGAGGAGATGATCCCGTTTCTGCAGTTCAACTTCAAATACGTGACGAGCAGGCAAACACGAACACCACGTCCGTTAAAGTGGAATGAGCGAAGACAGAACGGGAACAGATTGTCGTAAAAATACCCCCAACATTCAGAGAGCTTCACAAACGAGCAGCCTCGCTGCTGGAGAGGGGTCCTGCAGCTCGGGGGAGTCCTGCAAGCAGCTAAAGCTGTTCAGACCTCAGCCGAAACCAGGAGGAAGCATCAGGACAAACACTGGAAGAATTTTGGGTTTTACAAACATTTCCAATCCCTTAAGATTATAAAACCTTTCCCTCTTAACAAAATGTGATTGGATGATTAAAGGTATTACTATTTTATGAGCCTTATACATAAACAGCAAAATGTTATAATCAACTAATTTATAAAACTTTAATAATTTCAACTGATAAAATAATATATTTGATGGATGACTGTAATGTTTTCTGGTAATAATTCTTTCTTTCTTTCTTTCTTTGCTGGTCTTTGTCCAGTTTTTTGCTGGTCTTTGTCCAGTTTTTGTTGTACTTAGTCCAGTTTTTTGCTGGTCTTTGTCCTTTTTTCCTGGTCTTTGTCCAGTTTTTCTTGGTCTTTGTCCAGTTTTTGTTGGTCCTTGTTCATTTTTCCTGGTCTTTGTTCATTTTTTGTTGTACTTTGTCCACTTTTTGTTGTACTTTGTCCTTTTTTTGCTGGTCTTTGTCCAGTTTTTGTTGTACTTTGTCCAGTTTTTGCTGGTCTATGTTCATTTTTCCTGGTCTTTGTTCATTTTTTGTTGTACTTTGTCCAGTTTTTGTTGTTCTTTGTCCATTTTTTGCTGGTCTTTGTCCATTTTTTGCTGGTCTTTGTCCAGTTTTTGTTGGTCTTTGTTCATTTTTGCTGGTCTTTGTCCTTTTTTTCCTGGCCTTTGTCCAGTTTTTTGATGTACTTTGTCCAGTTTTTGTTGTTCTTTGTCCATTTTGTCCTGGTCTGTGTCCATAATTTTTAGTCTTTGTCCAGTTTTTGCTCACCTTTGTCCACTTTAGAAGTGAATTAGTTGCAGATGTGATCCAGTGAAGTCTAGTGGTTCTTGAGATATTCATGTTCAGGTTGTCTATCTTTCAGTGACGATGGTGCTGAGAATAAAGGAGATAAAACCAGTTTGTCATCCAGCTGTTGGTCTGGATGGGTCAGTTTTTTCTCCTGGTGTCTCCGGCCTCGCTCTCATGTTGCTGAGACAAAAAAGAGTCAGAGTTGCTGCAGACTTGTGGACATTTTTCCAGTGTAGTTTCATTGTGAGAGACCTGATGAAGACAGTTGGACATCATGAGACAAACAGTGAATGTGCAGAAGCTCCAAACGTGATGAGAGAAGTGAAACTACACACTGCTCCAACAAACCAATACTTTGAAGAATAAACAGTATTTTTAGCTGCTGACAGGTTTTTAGGATCACATTTTGACTCGACTCGTCTCCAGCTGTACTTCAGTGGTTAAAACGGTGAACCTTTCTATTAACAGGAAGTGTTTTGTGATGAAGATGAAGAGCTTCATGTTGTTGAGTCTCTCAGCAGAAAAATGTAAATCTGATCATAAAGCTTCAGGATTCAGGTTCCTCTGAACGCTTCAGGCTGCCACATCCAGACAACACAAGTGAACATTAGTGAGCGCCGAGCTCCGCAGCAGATTAATCTTCTTCTGACAGCTGAGATAAAAACTGTAATATTGGTCCTTCCTCTCACTTCAGCTCACATCGTTCTTTAACGGCTTTGTTGGTTTAAAGAAGAGAAGAAGAAATGGTAATGTTGTTTCTGCAGCTGCACTTCATTTCATCCTGCAACCATTTATCACACAACACACACACACACACACACACACGGCTGTTTGAAGTAATCTACTTCAGCTGTGAGAAGTTTAAGCAGAAAACAACAATAACCATTTTTTTCTTATAAAGCCTGTTTAGAGTGAACGTTTGTTCTTCTACTAAACTCAGGAAACATTGGGCCTCGTGCAAGAACATGTTCCTATTTGTAAGAAAAATACGTGTTCAATACGACTGAAGTCAAGATGAAAACACAATTGTTAAATAAAATGAGTTGTGGTAGGGATAAAATCATACAACACCAGAACTCTGAAAACCGAATGAGGTTTAATTTTCACCGGGCTGACAAGGAAAACAACACTGTCCAAAAGCCAGGAAGTACATCTTTTATACATGAATCTTCAATGCCTGAGTTCGCCCCCTACTGACCTACGGCTGAATCACAGGCATTCATCCAATAAACTCAACCTAATGTTATAATTAACGTTTCACTTATGTGTTGTTTATGATTCGGACATGTAACTACTCTATATTAATTAACACATAATAGATTAATAATAGATCAAACATTATAAAAAGGAAACCCTAATAATCTAGTGTTGTGCTTCTAACATCACTACTAATCTGTAATAACTATAAATTTCTTCATATTCTTCTCCTAAATTTCTCTTACTTTTGTTCGTACAAAGGGTTCGTACAAACATGTCGCATCAGATTCAACAAACTCTTCTATCTTCAGGAAAAGTGTGTAAATGAGCTGCGTAAACTGATGAATGTGTATCAGGTGCACGTGCACAAGGAGAGGAGATTAGCATAATTCCCTCCCTAAAAACACCAAATAAGGCTACGTTTCCTGTCCCACATACCAGGAAGTGTTCATTCATTAATGGCATCACAAAGTAAAAAGAAGAACTTTACGAGTTCAGAGATTAAAGTCCTGCTCTCAGAGATCCAGAAAGAAAATCTGTCATTTTTAGCAGCTTCAGCTGTGGAATTAAAGGAGCTGCTTAAAGGAATGAAATGTGTTAATGTTGTGTCTCCTGTGGGTCGTATACAGACACAGAAATAAAAATCTAAATCATATTCATCTCTCTCTAGTCCTGCTCCGCCTTTTCTTTGGTCAAATATTTTTAATTTAAGTGTAAACAACTGTGTTACATAGTTTTCATTTGTTCAGAAGAAGAGCGGTCCCACCTGGCCGTCTCCCCTCCCGACCGTCACAAGTGTCAGATGCGTTTCTGAAAAAAGCATTTTAAAATGTCTTCAGACATCAATTAATGCATAATCTAAGTTTGTTTTTAGTTTGAGATCTTCATATTAATATTGTAGAGTTATACAACAGCATTAAAAGCCAATTTACTTTAACCTAAAACATCCCTAACAGCCTGTAAAAAGTTTGCTAAAAATGAGTATTTTTTACAGGCTGGTTAAGGATGTTTATCGAGCCATATTGTTACACATCCTTTCACATGAACGACGTTCAAATTTCGTACAGCTAGCACTTTCCTTTTTCAAGTTATGACTAAAATTAATTTAAAAAAAAAACGTTACTTCCTGCCGGACTCGACCAAGCTCCTCCCCGCTGCCTCCAGCCTCAAACTCCACCGTCAATCCGACCAATCACCTCTTTCGGGCCATCTCCGCCCACATCAAGACCTCCTCCAATCACGAGCAGGGATGTCTCCACCCACAGGACAACACGTTCTGCAGAGACCACTACTTGGCTCAAAGTGCTTCAGAGTTGTGTTGTACAATAAGCTGTGCTGCACAACGACACTGAGTCACTTTAATGATGCTGAAATGTTCCAGGTTAATGTTTTATCAGACTGATTTAGAGGATAAAATATTCTTAATTACTCTCATGTACCAAACAGGGACAGAAACTGTAATGTTTACGTTTTATACAAGTTCTGATAAAGTCTGATGGTTAAAGTTGTTTTTTAGAACATCTGTTAATCAAACTTTAATAAAAGGTTATTTTACCAAGAGATGTGAAGAACGGATAAAAACACGTTGTGATTAAATTAATTTAATTCAGGAGAAGTCATTTTATTTTAGCTGTTTGTACATCAAAACCTTCAGCTCATTCTACAGAGAGGTGCTGTGGCTTTTCCAGCTCCTACTTTTTAAAATGTTGAAATGAATTCAGCTCACTTTTAAAACCCATCAAGATCTTTTTAAAGCCTTCAAAACATTGTTCTCCTTTAAATCTGCTTCATGCTACTGCTAACTGCTGCTAGCTCTGCTGCTAACTCTGCAGCTAACTCTGCTACTGCTAACAGCTCTATAAGATAACTGTAACTCTGCTAGGTTTAGCTAACACCACGTATTGATATAGTGATTTTTTTGAACAGATGATTTCTATGCACCCCGTCAAAATAAAAGCCAAACACATGATAAAAGTGCACTGACTTCTGGTTTAATCCTGATGTTGATTTAATGAAGCTGCAGTGACACTGTAGCATCCGTCCTGCAGCTCTGACTCTTCTTTTAGCTGCTCTTTATTTTAGCTGCTCTTTATTTTAGCTGCTCTTTATTTTAGCTGCTCTTTCTTTTAGCTGCTCTTTCTTTTAGCTGCTCTTTATTTTAGCTGCTCTTTATTTTAGCTGCTCTTTC
>NW_013952661.1:662896-664395 GCF_001266775.1 Austrofundulus limnaeus
CTTTATGACACTAAAGTTCCTGTTGGATGTTTGTGTTTATGTTTGTGTTTATGTTTGTGTTTGTGTTTGTGTCGAACAAAACAACCTTTATGACACTAAAGTTCCTGTTGGATGTTTGTGTTTATGTTTGTGTTTATGTTTGTGTTTGTGTTTGTGTCGAACAAAACAACCTTTATGACACTAAAGTTCCTGTTGGATGTTTGTGTTTATGTTTGTGTTTATGTTTGTGTTTGTGTTTGTGTCGAACAAAACAACCTTTATGACACTAAAGTTCCTGTTGGATGTTTGTGTTTATGTTTGTGTTTGTGTTTGTGTTTGTGTCGAACAAAGCAACCTTTATGACACTAAAGTTCCTGTTGGATGTTTGAATCACTTAATTCTCTTTAATCAGTGGTTTAATTAAAAACAGCTCATGAGATCTCTGCTTAATTAAACCCATCAGTAGCTGCAGGTTTACTGATGAGTCACCTTTTCACAATAACAGATTATAATCCCAGCTGCAGTTGTTTCTGGAGACCGGACCGGATCGGTCCTGTTCCAGAACCAGCCGGGCTCTGGGTCTCCTCCTCTCAGCTGCTAATTAAACTGAAACAACAAACAGAGTGAGTCTGTTGATCTGTGCGTTAATCCCACCATATGCAGAGGAATCACAGAATGTGCGCCGCGTGGCGCCGGACCAGCTGACACAACACATGTCTCACATTTGTTAGTGTTCTGCATTGATTGATTTATTCTGCTTTATTTGAGCTTTAAACCTCCAGCTGACAGCGTCTGTGAGGTCCAACACAAGCGTCAGTCATCAGGAGACTATTTATAGTCTCAACTTTTATTGTGAAGTCCTGTCTTCCTGTCAGAAGCTTCTCACACTGAAGGTTTGGTTTTTCTCTCAGGAGCAGAAAAGATTCTGTCGTTTGTTGATTTATTTCCTACATTCAGCTCAGAGGAATAAAAACAAACTGAATCCTGACTCAGCATTTACAACTTCCTGTTTATAAACTACTTCTGCAAACTTTATATAAAACACTTGGATTTCTGGAACTCTTATTTTGAAAGGACATATCTTTATTCCTGCCTGTTTGACTGCTAACGCTAAGTTTAGCTTTTAGCTACATTAGTCATTTCAGTTGGTAGCCACAGATTTGCTCATTTTAATTTTTAGCTGCTGTTTGTTTAAATGTGGCTTTTATCAGTGTGCATTGCCAATGCAATGCACACTATTGTGATTCGTTTCCATCCAAGTCATCTCAACTTTGCCATGCTTCTCCTCCTACATACTTTGTCCTAGAGCTGCCATTGTAATTTATATCTGTAAAGCTCCTGTGCCAAATGATGGCTATGCCTTTTGGTGCCTGTATAACGTGTAGTTTTTGAAATATTAATGTTTAATAAATTGTAATGGAAGTCAATGGACCTTTGGTCCAGTACTGCCCCCTGCTGTATCTACTCAGTATGGAGCTGCACCGTAGTTTAATAATTATATTTAATCTCAATTATTGCAG
>NW_013952661.1:666001-668916 GCF_001266775.1 Austrofundulus limnaeus
GTGACAGGCACAAGCTGGTATCGAAAACACATTTGAACTTGGTCAAAGTTCATTCTGCAAGTCCAGTGCTGCAATGACATGCTACATGGCAATGCACACTTGTTTTTACATCATAAAAACCCATGTCTAGTTTACAGTTGAGCTCATTTTAGCCTTTAGCTACAATTTTACTAGATTTACCTTTATTTTCCTGTCAGTTTTAGCTACTTTTCCACTCATTAGCTGCTGTTCTGATCTTTGTAGCTGACGGCTTGACTTCTACTTTTTTTTTTATTATCTGTTCTGCTTATTTTAGCTTTTAGCTCATGTTTTGCTTGTGTTAAGTGATAGCTACACTTATTTTAGCTAATGGCTACTGTTGTGCTTATCTTAGCACTGTTCTTCTCATGTTAGCATAGAAGCTACAGCTCTTACTTTAGCCAACAGCAGCTGTCCTTTAGCTAATAGCTCAGTTTCTTCACTGGAGTCTTAGAGGCGTGTCGATCAGTCGCTTGAGTTTTAAACTTTGTGAAAAGATTTGTACGACATCTTTATTGTTTCAGGAAATATAATGAGCCGAACTTCAGCTGCTGCAGCTAGATGTGTTTCTTGTAGTTCTGAAATTGTCTCTGCTGTTCTGGCTCTTATTTAGCTCGTCTCTTGTATGTTGTTTTGTTTCGTCTCGTCTGATTATTTTCATGTTTGATTCCAACAGAAACAAAGTGGTGTGACTCTGGTTTGGTTCACGCTAATCTGGATTAAAGGTCAGATTTGTCTGCAGTAATCTGCCGCGGCTCTGTTAGACGAGCCATAAATCATTTTATTGTTTCTCTCGTTGTGCCTCGGCTGCTCTTCTCTCCGCTTTAATTTAAATTTCACTCTCGGCTTCTTCTCTCCTCACCTCCAACCTCCAGCTTCTGCAGAGCTTCGCCTCGTCCACAGGTCCATGAAACTTTTACCGTCTGTCAGCAGCCGAAGAACGGCTGCAGAGGAGCCGAACTGTGGAGCTGAGCTGACGAAATTATTGGAGTCATTTATCAGATTTTTAAATTTTATACATTCATAAATTAAATGTAATGTTTGGTTAAAAACTGAGTAAAGTTATTTTGCTCAGCGTTAGAATCGTACTGATTTAAAATCCAAATATAATTGAATTTATTAAAACAGTTCAGTATTTAGATGATGTAAAAACAAAAGTTGTCATTTTAAAATTTAAATTACAGATAAATATATTAATCCTTTAATAAAAGGTTTAATAAAATACTTTCTCATACAATAACAGACGATGTCATCTTATCGGCAGTTTTATTTATTATAATTATTTCTGCTTTATGAGATTACAGCCGTGTTGAACTGAAATGTTTATTTTTCTGTCTGGTTGTGATCATTAGTTAGTTGTTAATATATATTTTGTTGCCTCTTTATTTAGAAAGTATTTATTTTTTATTCAGATTGTCTTTAAGAAGAACCTCAGCTTTAGCCCCGCCCACTCAGTTTGACTGACAAGTCACTAAAAATAAATAAAACACATTTATTTATGTATTTATTTCAGTCCTACAGAACAAACAATTACAAACAAATGATTCATGTGTTTATTTAAAAAAGATGAGGACTATTTTAAACTTCGTTATAAAACTAAACTTCTCCCACATCATGGTGCTGCCACCTCCGTGCTTTGGTCTTGGTGTCTGTTACGACCCCAAGTCTAGGAGGTTTGGGGTGGCAACATAAAATGTGTCCAGAGAAAATGGTGTTTTAAAAAAAAAGGTTTATTGTAACAAACGTGATTGAGTAAACTAAACCAAAATACACTACTGCCCAATTAAARGTTTAACAAGCTTAATTTTACACAGAAAACAAAAGAAGATTGGGACAAGTACATAAACAACCAAGGAAATAACCAAAAAGTAAGTCTAAACCAGACTTAAACAAACCAAAATAAAACTACTTTTAGTGGAGCCTGAAACTTCCTCCAAATACAAATACAAGCCTTTACTTGACTAAATAACAGTGAGTAGGCAAGACTGTTTTTTTTTTGTCAGGCTTTAACTAGCTACAAACAGACCAACACAATTAAACAACCTAAGTGGGGGTCAGCTGTACACAACTAAACCTAAAGCTGCCCCAAGAGGTAGTGATTCTGGGAGCCTTTTATAGGGCACAGCTGGGCCTCATCAGATTGGCTTGGTGATTGGTGATCACCTCCTGGTCCAATGATGTTGCTTCCAGACAGATTCCACACAGCCAATCAGCTCAYTGTGCTCCCACACCTGAATCTGCATAAACAGAGAAAGACTGCACAGCCTCTATGTGGCCAGGGGCCGTAACAGTGTCTGAAAGTCTCACTTGGACGTCTTCCTGTCTTTGTGTCCAGCTTCAGTGTCTCTCCTAGAGGCGGAGCTTGTTTCTTCAGTTCAATTCAATTCATTCAAAAAATGTATTCATTTCATTAAAAAACAAAATAACTATATACAATAACTACAGTATATACAATAACTATATACAATAGAAAACAAAGAAAATACACAAATCAAAATAAAATGAAAAGTAGCAGAAGAATAAATCTTATAATGTCTGCCCCTTTTATCCCCAGAATTATTCAAACAAAACATAATTTACAAAACAATAAAAATAAAAACATCAACTCAAACAACACAACACATTTTACTTTTCATAAACCTTCAGAAAACTACATTTTTTCTGCCTCAAATATACTGTATACATATATCTGGTATTTTTAAGATCATCCTCCAGACCATTCCACAGTCCTATACCCTGGATTAAACTATACCCTTGATTAAACTATAAAATATACATTGGATTAAACTATACCCTGGATTAAACAATACCCTGGATTAAACTATAAAATATACCTTGGATTAAACTATACCCTGGATTAAACTATAAAATATACCTTGGATTAAACTATACCCTGG
>NW_013952661.1:669745-669980 GCF_001266775.1 Austrofundulus limnaeus
TTACCCTGGATTAAACTTTACCCTGGATTAAACTTTACCCTGGATTAAACTATACCCTGGATTAAACTATAAAATATACCTTGGATTAAACTATACCCTGGATTAAACTAAACTATACCCCGGATTAAACTATACCCTGGATTAAACTACTGTATACCCTGGATTAAATTATACCCTGGATTAAACTATAAACTATACCCTGGATTAAACTATACCCTTGATTAAACTATAAACT
>NW_013952661.1:669990-677852 GCF_001266775.1 Austrofundulus limnaeus
GGATTAAACTACTGTATACCCTGGATTAAATTATACCCTGGATTAAACTATAAACTATACCCTGGATTAAACTATACCCTTGATTAAACTATAAACTACACCCTGGATTAAACTATACCCTAGATTAAACTATACCCTGGATTAAACTTTATCTTGGATTAAGCTATAAACTATACCCTGGATTAAACTATAAACTATACCCTGGATTAAACCATAAACTATACCCTGGATTAAACTATAAACTATACCCTGGATTAAACCATAAACTATACCCTGGATTAAACTATACCCTGGATTAAACTATAAACTATACTCTGGATTAAACTATACCCTGGATTAAACTATAAACTATACTCTGGATTAAACTATACCCTGGATTAATCTAAACCCTGGATTAATCTATACCCTGGATTAATCTATACCCTGGATTATTCTATACCCTGGATTAATCTATACCCTGGATGTCTCCATGTCAGTTTGTCATCAGTGGTGACACCCACAGATTTCAGCTCACTGACTTCACAGATCTGAATAAATTTACTTTAAATAACAAATCAACAGTTGTCTTCCTGTTACTAAATATCATGGAATTTGTTTTATACAGATTTAATAATTTGTTTTGTTAAAACCAATTTTGTATTTTCTCATTCTTTCTGGACCATCTCAAACATTTATTTATATCTTTACCTTAACAAAAAAAAGTATCGTCTGTAAATAAAACCCCTCTGGTCATAGTGTTGATGTAAACCTGGGTGGGTTCTACCAGCTGCAGTCGATCCTGATCCTTTATTAGAAGTTAATCCTTARATTTTACCATCGTTTGACTGGTTCCACATTAAATCCAGTGGAGTGGCTGAACAGGAAGTTGTAGCTCAGTTTGTGTGGCGGCACCGTGAGGATCTCCAAACAGGAAGCAGAATAATCAGATTCAGTCCTTCGGCTGGAGTGAGAGATGAATATTTATCAGACGGGGGGGGTGGGATCAGAGGAACAGATCTGCTTTGTTCTGGAAGACGGCAGGACTGAGGTGAAGACAGGAGGAGGAGAATGAAGGAGGTCCGGGTTTGGCTCATCCTTTAAATCTGACAAACTGGGCATCTGAGTGAGACCACACTGCTGTCTGTCTGACGAGAGGATTTACTAAACACTTCCTGGTTGAGTCCTGAAATAAAGCTGCAGGAGGCGGGGCTTGGCCTTCAGGTGGAAACATGTTGGACACAGGTGGTCTCAGGGTCTACAGGCAGGAACACACAGGTACAAACCTCCATCTTGGTGGGTTTAAAGAGTTCTGGACCCGTTGGACCTGCAGCTGAAGAAAAATCCTGGAAACTAATTCTTGTCGTTCGTCTCAGCTTCTCTTCTCTGCAGGTTTGCATCGTTTTCGTTTCAGCTTCTTATTTGTCAACCACCACCACCACCCCGCCCACGATGCTCCAGTGAAACCATGACAACAGCGGAACCGCACAAACCCGAGTCCCCCCGTCAGAACGAGCCGACCCACCGGAGGTGTTTTAACGAGGCTGAAACCAGAGGAGAAGCGACAGAGGAGCTAATGAAGACAAAAACTCCTGAAGTTGTCGTTTTTAATTACCAGAGAGGGAGTGTGGAGGATTAGTTCATTTTCTCAGGCTGTCACCATGAAACAGAACCTCTGTGGTGTTAAAGCCGTCCTCCAGAACACACACAGAACTAACTGACCCACTTGGATCTGGCAGCAGAAATCAAACCTCTCTGTCGTGTTTAATGAAGCAGATAAATGTCTGAACTCCAGGCTTCATCTTGAATCTGAAGAGTTAAAACCCTGACTCTGTTCAGTTCTGTCTGATTAAATGCTTCGTCAGCAGATTCTCTCCTGTTATATTATTGATCTGTCGTGAGTTAACTCCTCCCCCCATGACAGCAGGGATTATCAGATGATCTGCATCAGAACACAAAGCAAACAGCTTCTGGCTAAAACACTTAAAAACAGCAGCATCATTAAAGATGAATTGTTTCGTTTACAGGGACTCCTTGATAAAAGAAAACTCAGACATGTTTRATTGTTCTGGACTGGTTCGACTCTGTGCATCATATCAGTGTCAGGAGATATTCTTTTAATAAAAATATTAATATCTTTAAATTAAACCACAGTTTAAACCACATTCGTCTTTTCTTATCACTGCATTTTAGTCAATTTGACAGGTTTTTAAAGGAACATTAACCTGATTGAAACATTAAAGATGTTATTTACACTGTGGAACAGAGATATTTAAACAAGGACGTGACTTCATGCAGTCATGTTAGAGAAGCTTTTCACTGTTCAACACACAACTGATATAAATGTACAAGTTTTCACTTAGAATCAAACTGAACGAAAACATCTGGTGAAATCTGAGCCAAAGTTTGTCACAAGTTTACTTACATTTTAATAATGGTTCACCTGGTGTGATGGTTGGATGGATGATGGTTGGATGATGGATGGATGGATGGATGGATGATGGTTGGATGATGGATGGATGGATGGATGATGGTTGGATGATGGATGATGGATGGATGATGGATGGATGATGGATGATGGTTGGATGATGGATGGATGGATGGATGATGGTTGGATGATGGATGGATAGATGATGGATGATGGTTGGACAGTTGGATGATGATTGGTTGGATGATGGATGGATGATGGTTGGACAGATGGATGATGATTGGATGGATGATGGATGGATGGATGGATGATGGTTGGATGGATGATAGTTGGATGATGGATGGATGGATGATGGTTGGATGGATGATGGTTAGACAGATGGATGGATGGATGATGGTTGGACAGATGGATGATGGATGGATGGATGATGGTTGGATGATGGATGATGATTGGATGGATGATGGATGGTAGATAAAAAGCTCTGTGAGCCTCTGACAGGATGTTTAGTTTTAAACTTGTCTAGCATGATGTTTCCTGGACTTTGTTCTGTATTTCCAGATGAAACAGGAAGTGATGAAAGACTCAAACAAGAAGTGATGAAAGACTCAGACAAACAGGAAATGATGAAAGACTCAAACAGGAAGTGATGAAAGACTCAAAGAGGAAGTGATGAAAGACCCTGACAAACAGGAAGTGATGAAAGACTCAAACAGGAAGTGATGAAAGATTCAAACAGGAAGTGATGAAAGACTCAAACAGGAAGTGATGAAAGACTCAGACAGAAAGTGATGAAAGACTCAAACAGGAAGTGATGAAAGACTCAGACAAACAGGAAGTGATGAAAGACTCAGACAAACAGGAAGTGATGAAAGACTCAGACAAACAGGAAGTGATGAAAGACTCGGACAAACAGGAAGTGATGAAAGACTCAGACAAACAGGAAGTGATGAAAGACTCAGACAAACAGGAAGTGATGAAAGACTCAGAGCTGCTGTTGATGAGACAAAGATTAACCATCAGAGCAGCAGAGAAACTCTTCAGGAACAGATCAGTGAGCAGCTTCCAGAGCTGCAGCTGCTCAGCTGAAAAAACACCTTCAAATAACAAATGTGAGATGAGAAAACATTTCAGCACCAGCTGTTAATAAATGCGAGAGGTCTGTGTTGGTTCTGGCCCTGGTTCTGGTCCGTCCTTCAGACTCTAACGATCCTGAAGACGAGCAGCAGCTGGGCTGGCTGCGCTCCACTGAGGTGGGCGTCCTCGCCCCCGCCGCCTCAGAAACATGGCAGCCTGTGATTGTGCTGAAACAAACACCGACAGGTCCTCCCCCGCTCCGGTTCTGATCCAGCACAGACCACATCACTCCCATCCTAACAGAACCTGAGCCGTTCGGTTCTGGACCCGCAGAATTTCTCGTCTTTGACTTGTTCGGGTTTTCACCGGAGCAGCTCAAGGTTCAGAGGGAACCTGCAGGGACTCAGGCAGTGCTTCCAGGAAATAGACGGGTCCAAACGTCTCAAAGTTTGGTCCTGGTTTTATTAAAGTCCTGTAATCCTCTGTTTGTTTCTGTGGGAAACTGAGACACAAGGCTGGAAATTCAAAGCTGCTGAGCAGAACCTCACATCTACCAAACAGCCGAGCAGTTAGGTTAGTAAAACTAAAACCTGATCAAGTAAACCTGAGCTCTGGTTTATCTGAAGCTCTGAGGAACTGATCTTTCATCACGTTTAGTTAAAATGAGCCAAACTTCAGGAGGGAAATGATTGAAACATTTTGTCTCTGATGCTTCTGGGCTTCATGTTTCTTCTTCTGTGGTTTTGTTGCAGTGGTTCGGGGACCTGGTGACTCCGGTCTGGTGGGAGGACGTCTGGTTAAAGGAAGGCTTCGCTCATTTCTTCGAGTACGTCGGCACCGACTTCCTGTTCCCCAAGTGGAACATGGTGAGTGGCAGAGCTGGAAACTAAGTACAAATACTTTGTTGCTGTACGAAAGTAGAAATTTTGGGTATCTCTACTTTACTTGAATAATTATTTTTCAGCGTATGTTTTACTTCTACTCCTTACATTTTTTTAAAATGTAAGGAGTAGAAATTAATTTCTCCTATTTTATTCCAGGTTGTTGTTATTTAAAAATAAATATTATCCTGATAAATTGTGTTTCCTGTAAAGAGTGAATTTAATTGTGTTTGGATGAGAAGTATAAATATACACTATTCTGACACAGTATTACTTTGTACACAACCCATCACAGCTGCACGCTGTTAGAAAATATATTTTTTGGAGAAGTCACCTCCCAATGAATGTCATAACTACTCAGTTTTACTCAGTACCTTTACTTTTAATACTTAAGTAGATTTTGTGTCAGAAACTTACTTTTGATACTTTAGTACAAAAAATATCAGATACTTTAAGACTTTTACTCAAGTAATATTCTTATTGAAGGCTTTAACTTTTACGAAAGTATTTTTATGGTAATATACTTGTACTTTTACTCAAGTATCACTTTGTGGTACTTTGTACAACACTGGTGAGTGTAAACATGGAGGTTTTATCCTCTTCATGAGAGTCTGTAAAGTCCTGACATCTGGTTCAGGCTTTAAATGTTTCATTCAGTTTATTGATACGGAAGTTTTAGTGAAAAATTACAGCAGTATTTAAAAAGAGAGGGGAGATGAAATGGGACCGAGAGCGGCTCCTTGGGGAACTCCGGTCTGAGGCAGGAACAGGTCCTGCTGTCAGCCAGGTGAACATGAAGGAGGTGGAGCTGCTCCTGGAACTCCCACGGATCAGTTTTCTCCTGGCTGTGAGTCTGTTGTTCCTCTTGGTCAGCAGATAACGTTTTAATATTTTTATTTATTTATTTAATGTTTGCGTCGGCAGCAGGAGCTCGGAGCGGCTCGGTCTAAAGCTTGGATGAATTGGAAATGAATTCCTGGCAGCTTCCCTGCGAAGGACAACCTCGCTGGAAACTTCTGCAGAAGTTTAAATTACAGCAGAGTGTCTTTAGTTTCCGCAGGAGTGTGGTTGTTTACACACTCACAGACACACACAGACACACAAGGCTTATCTGTGCCGGCACACACAGCCTGTGTCTGAGCGACGTAGCGTTTGTAAACCCATCTTCCTGCAGCTCCACGCAGCCGAAGCTTTAATAAAACCACGCAGATGAAACAGATGTGTGATCTAATTCTTCTCTTTACTGCAGCTTTCACAGAAATAACACGAGGAGCTGCTTTTCCTCTAAACAAGTCATCAACCAGAGGTTCAAATAGCTCAGGATTCACTTTGTGTTTCTTTGTTTTCACGTTAAAGTGGAGTTTTATTTTCCTGAACAGAAACGTCTCGTTTCCTTTAGATTAAAGATAAAAACCTGTTTGTTTCAGGCTGTAAATAAACTCCTGTTAGATTCAGAAAAGATTTAAAGTTACAATAAATTAAAGGTGTTAAAGTGACTGCAGGTTCTTCATCTTTTAAAGAGCTGATTTCACATGAGAGCTTTGTCACTTTTTATGACGTCAGCGTGACGAGTCGTCAGAATAAAGACATTTAAACAAAAACAAACTTTATTTACTGAGAAATAAAAACAGATCAAATATTTAAAGTTTGTGGATCAAACAGAAACCAGAAGCTTCTGTACAGAACCAGACCTTCATCAGACTGAGGAGGAGGAGGAGGAGGAGGAGACGTTTAAAGCTCCTCAGCTGCTCCTGAACTCAGCATCTGCTCCATCACGACCAGCTGGACCTCCTCCTCCTCCTCCTCCTCTTCCTCCTCCCTCCAGGTGATTCAAAGAGCTCGTTAATCAGACCTGACGTCTCATCTCTGAGGAGACCCCGCTCCTCTGAGGAGACCGCTCTCCTCTGAGGAGACCCCTCTCCTCTGAGGAGACCCCTCTCCTCTGAGGAGACCCCGCTCCTGTGATGAGACCCCTCTCCTCTGAGGAGACCCCGCTCCTCACAGTTTTAATTTTCTTTGTTTATTTTAATTTTTAATTAATTAAAAATCCTCCGATCTGGAGCAGGTTCTGGTTCAGAGCGGGTCGGGTCCAGCTCAGAACCTGGACCTGATGAGATGTGTGTCTCCAGGAGAAGCAGAGGTTCCTCACTGATGTTCTCCATGAGGTGATGCTGCTGGACGGCCTGAGCTCCTCTCATCCCATCTCCCAGGAGGTCCAGCAGGCCACCGACATAGACCGGGTCTTCGACTGGATCGCCTACAAGAAGGTGGGACCAGGTTTTACACCAGACCTCTGTTGAAAGGTTAGAAACAGTCAATATCTTACCTGCTGTAGATTAAACTAAACGTTTCTCCAGACTGTTTAAAAATCTYTCTTCAACAGGTAAGATATTAACTGTTCATAACCTCACCACAGAACTCCTCTTTAAAGAGTTTCTGCTGTTTCTCTGTGCGGCCTGCAGGGGGCGGCGCTGATCCGAATGCTGGCCAACGTGATGGGCCAGCCGCTGTTCCAGAAAGGCCTCAATGTAAGTCCAGACCCACACCTGGTCCAGGTTCTGTTTGTCTCCAGAACTTCAGAACCACCCGTCGTTTGTTGATGACTGAAAACGAGCTGTGATTGGTCTAAAGTGACATCATCGGAAACTCCTAAAGCTTCTGATAACCCAGTAAAAACATTCACAAATGTAAAACTTCTATTTTGATCCTGAATAAAAATATATTTCAGTGCGTTAGCATGTTAGCATGTTAGCATGTTAGCATGTAGCATCTTTAGCTGTTAAACTTCAAGATAAGAAATAAAAATTTAACAATATTTAAAGAACAATTACTAAAATGGACTCTATAAATATACATTTGATTAACTTCAAACTATAAAATACAAACTCATCAAAGAAATGCTTTTATTTTGAAAGGGTTCAACTGGACGTATCACAAGTTGGACAGAGCTGTAACTGGTTCTGATTGGCCGATGTGCCACAGATGATCCCACCCACCTTCAAATTAAACCAATAGAAAGCAAGGTTGTGTCCGTCCCACCGGTCTGCAACTGACTGTCCTGTTAGCAGTTAGCGTTAGCTTCCACCTGTTAGCAGATTAATGGTTTGTGAAGCTAACGCTTTGGTTAGCTGTGCTCACCGCTGCAGGAAGTGACATCATCTCGCATTGGATCCTGTTCCTGGAACCCGTCTAGTTTTATTTATTTATTTATTTATTCATTTATTTATCCATCTTTCACAATAAAAGCTTGAGTTTAACGTTTTACATCTGATTTCATCTGATTCTTGAAGACTTTTAACTTTTTTTGTAATAAAACTGTAAATAAAATTAAATTAAGTTTTTTAAATCAAAGCAGCCTTCAGCTACAACCAAACCGAACTTCAGCTCAGGTTGGTTAGCTGTGCTCACCGCTGCAGGAAGTGACGTCTACTTGTGTTGGATCCTGTTCCTGGAACTGGTCTAGATTTATTTATTTATTTATTTATTTATTTATTTATTTATTT
>NW_013952661.1:677862-681229 GCF_001266775.1 Austrofundulus limnaeus
TTTCTTATCTTTTTCTTGAAGATTTTTAACGTCTTTTGTAATAAAACTGTAAATAAAATTAAATTAAGTTGTAAATATCAAAGCAGCCTTCAGCTACAACCAAACCAAACTTCAGCTCAGGTTGATTAGCCGTGGCGGCCATCTTGAATCTGCAGAAAAGCTGCTCAGTAAAACAGTTTTCCCTCCGTCGCCTGTGGAAACATGAGCTTTTACTCAGATGGAGCTCGGCTGTGATCTCTCAGGACACGAGCCGAAGCCCTCGTTAAAGCGCCGTGTTGGTGTAAATAGCAGCCGAAGCGTTGATGCCACGGCCTCATTACCCGGCTGTAAACTGTAACTGCGACACTGTAAACCTGTCAGCTCAGTTTTCACCACATCCCTGTCTGCTGGAATCCTTCCGCCTCGTGGTTTTTATTTTATTTCATGTTTTTATCACAGGCTTGTTATCGTTGACAGCTGCTGGCTTTTAATTTCGCCCTTAAAGCTGTTTGTGTTGGCTCCGCCCCCCCAGCTTCTGCTGGTGTCAGCGGAGGTGGGGGAGTCAGACTCCGACACCTCGCGTGCCGTTATRGTGTCATCTCGTTCCGGTAAAGAGCCGACGCTCGGCTTATCGAGCTGCGAGCGCTGCGTCTGTAGGTGTTGTATCTGCTCTCTGCTCTCATTACCCACTTCCTCTCATGTCCCCACGCTCTCACCCACTTTAATCCACAAACATGGAGCTGTGGGCTGGAGAKGGGCAGGTGACCAAACCGGTTCTCCTCCTGGTCCCGGACCTCCTGCTCCTGCCACGTCGTGTCGCTCAGATTAAAATTTAAACTCTTTTGTTCCGACATGATTCTGACTAAAAGCTTTTCAGTGTTCAGACTGTGGACCCTAAAGATGAATAAATTCACTCRGAAGTCTTCAAACTCAACATCTGAATCTGAAATGATTCTGTTTTATATTTCATTTATTTAACACTTTATAATAACGACACCTTATTTAGCCATTAGGGGTGTAAGAAAATATCGATACACTGAAATATCGCGATATTTCAGTTCCAGATACTGTATCGATATTCTAAAGCCCTGTATCGATTTTTAATTAAGGTTTAAAATGTCAACTTTCCTGCCAGCCGTTCATTTTTATGTTGTAGTTCAGCCTCTGACCACTAGTTGGCAGCAGTGAGCCAGACATTTGGCTCCTCTACCTCTTGAGCACCAGAGAGTAAGAGAGCATTAGCATTGTAAGTAAACATTAGCTTTTCTTTTTTTTTTTCAGTAAGAGGTTTTTATTTAATAGAATTTTTGGACCAAAAATCGCAATATATCGCCTTGTTTACAGTATCGCAATATATCGGGATATATCGTATCGCCAAATTCGTGCCAATACACAGCCCTATTAGCCATAATTAATCATTAATAAATGGTTAACTAACCTTGAAAACATCATTAATTAAGGATGATTCAGACTTAATAAGCTATGAATTAACACATTTATTAATGTTTTACCCATAAAAGCTAATTACATCTAAAACAAACACTTATTGTTTACTAATGCTTAATAACTCATGAGTTAACTTCTGTTTTAGATGTAATTAGGTTAGTTAACCATTTATTAATGATTAATTATAGCTAAATAAAGTGTAGTTATTATAAAGTGTTACCCACTTTATTAAGAAAACTTTATCTTTTAGTAACTGAAACCTGTAAAAACAGGGTTCCTGCAGATCTTTAAAAAGTCTTAAAAGACCAAAAATAAGGCCTTAATTAGCCTTAAAAGTTCTTAAATCAATGTTCAGAAAATGGTAACACATTGTAAGGATGACTGTAATTCCTGTCAAATATTAATTGTTAAAATTTATTTAATTTTTTTAATATTCCCATTCAGATGTTCCCCTTTGACATCACTTCCTGTTATTTCACCTGCAAATATTTGAACAACCGTTCATCTGAGCAATGACAAATTCATTTTCTAATKTGTTAATAATGTTGTTTTTCCAAATATCCATTTATATTTCTTACAAAAAACTGCTGTTTAAGGTTTCATCTACAGTAAGCTGGGGTTGAGAACCTGCTGTGTGTCAAAAAACTCCAAATTCTGGGTTATTAGAGGATCTCCAGGAATTAAAGTTTAAAACTAACTGCTAAAAATGTTTTATTTTTTATTTTTTGCTATATTTAACAAAATAGCAGTGAGATGTGAATAAAAACGGTTGGTCTGTTAGCAGTATTTGAACAATTCAACCACAAATGATTTGATTCACGAGTTTCTGCCACAATTTTTTGGTCATTTTTTTGGTTTATTGTGAAATTGGTCTTAAGTTTAATTTTACTTGGCTTTAAAAAGTCTTAAAAAGTCTTAAAGTCTTAAACTGTAGGAACCCTGAAGTATCTTACCTGTCATAGATGGCTCTTTTTAATGAACTAAACTTGGAGAAATGGTTTGACTCTGAGCAGTTTGGTTAGCTAAATGCTAACAGCTAAAACCAAAGTTWGTTCAGCATCAAAAACTTCTTAAGCTACATTTTTTAAACCTTTACAGTTTTTATCTTTATGGCTTTCCAMARGTGCTACAGCTAGCTGCTGCTAGCTCGAGTTTTAGTGAAACATATTTAACTCTTAGTAAGAACTGAGGACGACGTCACCAAATCTTTAAGTTTCTGTAAATTTGCCCAAKTGRTAGCKTTTTAGTGTTAGCGGTGMCGGCCATCTTGAATGAGTCGACTCCAAAATTTGATCCATTTAGATTCAGAGAGTTGAATTTAAAATCTGTCGACTGGTTGATTAAATGTTTAGCTTTTCGTTTTAAAGACGGCAGGTCTGACTAGCCTTTAGCTCGTCAGTCCAGTCAGAGTCAAACTTTCTCCAAACTGAAGCGCTTCACTGAGCTATCTGCAGCAGGTAAGATACTGTGTTCATTTCTACAAACCAAAGAGTAGAGTTAACAGATCCAGTTTCCTGTCAGAGCTGAGGTCATCAGTTGTTAAATAAATTATTTTTATTGTGGTTTCAGGATTATCTGCTGAGTCACATGTACAGCAACGCAGCCAGAGACGACCTGTGGAGCAAGCTGTCCCAGGTAAGGCTCCCCGCCCCCCAGCCAGACTCAGTCAGGCTGTTAATTATTGACTGATCCTAATGGTGGGGGCTCGTTAGGACTGATTGGAGGAGACAGAGTGTCTGCTGCAGGCTTGTTTTATTTGTCCTACACAGAAGTTACCTGTGATCACCTTCATCACACGCAGTGCTGCTCAATTAGCTGCTGACCAATCACAGCTCTGATTAGCTGCTGACCAATCAGAGCTCTGATTAGCTGCTGACCAATCACAGCTCTGATTAGCTGCTGACCAATCACAGCTCTGATTAGCTGCTGACCAATCACAGCT
>NW_013952661.1:688782-691069 GCF_001266775.1 Austrofundulus limnaeus
CACAATCAACACAAATCTCTCTCTAATTGATTTTAGTGTAAGGATGATTGTTTTCAACTTCTAATTTAAATCCACTCTAATTAAAATATGAATCAATTTGATCAAAACGAGTTTAATTAAAAACTGCTGGTTTRAATAGAACTGAGGAGAATTTCCCTTTAAGTAGGGTTTTATTAGACTCATTAGTTCTGACGTACAGGGAGCTGTTTGTGCAGCTAGTTTGATTTAAACGCTGCTGTTGTCTCAGCTCTGCTTTTCTGCAGATAAACCCACCAACATCCACTTCTGATGTTTTTCACGTGAAGTAGCGTTAACGTTAGCTTTAAGCGATATTTGGCTTTTTCTTGACAATAATATCGTCTGTGGCACAGCTGATGATCACAACTCTTAAATTAAAACAAAAACATCTGTTTAAAACAATTACTGAGTTCATTAAAAATAATTATCAAAGGTAAATAATGATGTCATACTGTTATGCTAACAGTAATCTGAGGAGACAGGTACATCTGTCATTTAATTAGAGAGAAATTCAAAACAAGTCTCAAATCATTGCTTTATTAAAAAATAAATAAAATTACTCGGTCCAAACTGGCAAGTGAGACTGTTAGCTTGATGTCATGTTAGCTACATGATTTCGTTTTAACTGTTAGCNTAATTACTTTATGTATTTATTTAATTTTGAGTGAAAGGGCTCTCCATACTAACGAAGCTGTCTGAAGTTCACGTTAACCCCTCGGTAACCAAACACCTGTGCTTGTTCCACTGAAGGCCATGCGTTCAGAGGGGCGGGACATCGACATCGGGGACATGATGGACAGGTGGACGCTGCAGATGGGGTACCCCGTCGTCACCATCAGCAAGAACCAATCAGAGCAGCTGCCCACTCATTACATCACCGTCATCCAGGAGCACTTCCTGTACGGAGAGGAAGTCAGGAAGAACACCAGGTTAGAGAACGCCCCGACGCCGTTTGGATTACTAAGCATTTTTAAGGCTCGTTTTTTTTCTGCCAGACCTTGAGAACTGAACCGTCCTGAAACGTTTACAGCACAATYATCTGTGAAATGATCCGTTAACCATCCGCTGGAGAAAAAAAAGTCAGGTTTCCAGTTCTTCCTCACCTGCTTCTCATTTCTGTGTCATCCATATTTAATCTGCATGTTTTATTCACATCCTTCACAACCTTTAGACTTTATTCTCTGCTCGGTTTTATCGACCCACTTTCTCTTCCATCAATACTTCAGCAGCTCTTTTACCTGCTGTCCACTTCTGGTTTTTATTTCCTGCTCGGCCCGTCAGGTTTCTGCTGACATTTCTGACCTGGAGCTCTGCTGCTCTGCCCTCTGGAGGAGGCCGGGATCTGGGACTCTGTGGGACTCTGTGGGACTCTGTGGGACTCTGTGGACCCCGGGTGTCCCCCACAGAGAACCGGTTGTTGTGCTTTTAGTTGATTTGGTGTCCCAGCTGAGCTCTGAGCCGGAGCTGGGTCCTGCTGTGTTCACAAGCACAGCAGTGCTTCAAACCTGCTGCACTGCTAATCTGTCCCTTCATTAATCTAATCTAATCTAATCTAATCTAATCTAATCTAGTCTAACTGTTGATGTCAGTCAGACCTTCTTGTTTAATAAAAAGATCCTTTTCTGTTTTTAATCCCATCAGGATGTGAGGTCACATGACTTGTATCTAATGATCGACCTGCAGCCAACAGGAAGTCAGAACTGTTTCAACACAGTGATCCTGCACAAGCTGCTTTTATCGACACGTTCAGAAAAAGACTTTTTGTTTTTAATGAGACGAGTTCTTTTGTCTTGTCTGAGAARGTGAGGAGGCTGACGGTGGAGGAAGACCATGCTGTAAAATAAAATGTTTCTGTCAGAACTGGATCAGCTGCAGGCTTTATCAGAGTGAGACTGATCCGGTTCTGACGTTCTTTAAAACCCTTCCTCCACCATGTGGTTATGCATTGAACAGGAAGGGTCCAAACTGGGGCTGCTCACCCTGAAGGTCAGACTGTGCAGCTCAGAACCATGATCCCAAACCCAGCTGGTCCAAACTTCAAACTCTTCTTCAGCATAGATCTCTCCTCTGATTGGTTAATCTTATAATCCACTTTAATACGTGTGAACGGTTCACTTTAATACGTGTGAATGGTTCACTTTAATAAGTGTGAACAGTTCACTTTAATACGTGTGAACGGTTCACTTTAATACGTGTGAACGGTTCACTTTAATACGTGTGAACGGTTCACTTTAATACGTGTGAACGGTTCACTTTAATACGTGTGAAC
>NW_013952661.1:696966-698357 GCF_001266775.1 Austrofundulus limnaeus
TGATGGCGTATTAACTGTTAGCATGTTGTCATGTTAGCTAGATGATGGTGTGTTAACTGTTAGCATGTTGTCATGTTAGCTAGATGATGGCGTATTAACTGTTAGCATGTTGTCATGTTAGCTAGATGATGGCGTATTAACTGTTAGCATGTTGTCATGTTAGCTAGATGATGGCGTATTAACTGTTAGCATGTTGTCATGTTAGCTAGATGATGGCGTATTAACTGTTAGCATGTTGTCATGTTAGCTAGATGATGGCGTATTAACTGTTAGCATGTGGTCATGTTAGCTAGATGATGGCGTACTAACTGTTAGCATGTTGTCATGTTAGCTAGATGATGGCGTATTAACTGTTAGCCTGTTGTCATGTTAGCTAGATGAGGCGTACTAACTGCATGTTGTCATTTACAAACAGAACTTGTACATAATGATTGCACTACAAGACAGATCAGTTAAAATATAAAGTCATTGGTTAAAAGTATAATAAAATTCATCTACTTGCTCAGGACATGTGACCTCCTCAGACCCAGACTCTAAGAGTCTAACAGGAAGTGATTCCATGTGAAGAATTCAAACTAAAACATATAGATAAACTTGTGATTCTTCTCACTTCCTGGTCTTTAATTAGAACTTGTTGTGTTTGCAGAGTTGGATGATTCTGTCCATTTAAAWTCCATTTACCTCCTAAATGTCAACATTTTAAACAGAAAAGAAAAAAACAACCTCATTAAAGTCCAACGAGCCGATCTGTGATCATCTGATTGTTTTTCCAAAGGATTTAAAGTTTGCAGCGTTCAGCGGAGCGGGAAAGGATCGTTCACTTCCTGCTTGTTCTGAGTGCCTGAAACAGACAAAAACCTTCAGCTGCTTTCACCTGACTGATGTGTGCCGACAGCTGCAGCTATTACACCCTGACTTCCTCCTGCAGCAGCTCAGAGTGTCGCTCGCCTCATTTCAAGCTGACTGATGCCCAGAGGTCGTCAGCGACCATCAGTCTCTGAAAACAATCTAATCCCGCTGCCCCTCACTCTCCTCTCTGTGTGTCTCTGCAGCTTACAGTGGCAGGTTCCACTCACAGTCGCTGTGGGCAACACTTCCTCCGTTTGCTTGGAGAGCCTCATCTGGATCAACAACCGCACAGGTAGAGCCACGCCCCCTCTGTGGAATAAATCTTGTACCAGCAGGAGTTGAATTAGAATTGCTCCGATTGAATCTGAATGTGCAGAATACGAAATTGAATGAATTGGTTTGAAAATAAGTTTCACTAAATTGAAACTGAATTGAAAGTTTTGTATCTGAATTAATTTTCTTCATTGTGAGGAACGAGGCAGGACTGGAGCAGAATTTCTAAATAAAATTAATTTTCTTTGAAACTGTATTTTGGTTTATTA
>NW_013952661.1:699644-702406 GCF_001266775.1 Austrofundulus limnaeus
CACTTCATTCAATTTCAGATTGTGCACATTCAGATTCAGTCMGAACAARTCAAATTCACTTCCTGCTGGCACAAAATGTATCCCGTACCCCTCCCTGCCACTCAGCCGACATCTCCATAAAGTTTATTTTCCACTRGTGATTCAATTGTTACTTTGAGCTAACGAGCCGTCACCTGGGGAGGGTTTGTTAGCGGAGCAAACGAGCTCCGGCTGGCCGATTAATTACCCGCTCAGCTCCACGGATGTGAGCTGCTTTAATGGATGAAGATGGAGCTCACAGGTGCTGCCGTCTGCTTCAGTCCTGCCTCGGTCCTCACAACGAAGAAAAAAGAAACAGTATTTCTGTTCCTGTCCTAGGCTTTTATGTTGCTTTGAAATAAACAAAAACAAAGCTTTTCCTAATCAACGTTATTATTTTCACTCAGGTTTTTGTGGAACAAAACCCRCCGGGGGATTTTACAGACACAAGCTGATTATATTTTTTCAACACAACATTTTAAAAATCAATCTTGAGCTGCTTCTGTTGGGTTTTATAGAAAACAAAAAGCTTCACGCCTGCTCTGCTCTTGAAGAATAAAAGCCGTGTTTTGTCCTCTGCTTGTTATTAACACCTGCAGGCAGGAAACGCCGAGTCGTGAATGTAATTTGGAAGTTGCGTGGAGACGGGATGATTGGTTTAAATCTGAGACGATGGAGTCTCTCTTSTTGTTGTTGGAAACAAAGCGAAGCTTTAGTCTGATCAGAACCAGCTTCTGTTCTCCTCTGAGACGCAGAGGTTCTGCTGATCCACATACGAGCTGAATGTGGAGCACATCTGCCAGCTTTTATCCAACTGATTTAGTTTTTACTGCTCGCCTCCTGCTGCAGCTTTCTACTGCCATGAGTCAACCCTTAATGACATTTAGTCCAAAGGTTTACATGGAAACATGTGAGGAGAGCTCACAGTTAGCAGGCGTCTGGTTTCAGTTACCATTACTTGCTCAGATCACATTTTAATTTTACTCGTTCACATTCAAAATATATTTTTTTGATTCATGTTGATAAGTTTCTCCTCCTCAGTGATTTATCTTAAACATTCCTTATCTATAAGACTTAGAGATTAATAAGCTGGCGTTAGCATTGGAGCTGCTAGCAACTAGCATTAATAAGTTGGTGTTAGCATCAGAGAGGCTAACAACTAGCATTAATAAGCTGGTGTTAGCATCAGAGAGGCTAACAACTAGCATTAATAAGCTGGTGTTAGCATCAGAGAGGCTAACAACTAGCATTAATAAGCTGGTGTTAGCATCAGAGAGGCTAACAACTAGCATTAATAAGCTGGCGTTAGCATTGGAGCTGCTAGCAACTAGCATTAATAAGTTGGTGTTAGCATCAGAGAGGCTAACAACTAGCATTAATAAGCTGGTGTTAGCATCAGAGAGGCTAACAATTAGCATGGATAAGCTGACGTTAGCATCAGAGAGGCTAACAACTAGCAGTAATAAGATGGTGTTAGCATCAGAGAGGCTAACAATTAGCATGGATAAGCTGGCGTTAGCATCAGAGAGCCTAACAACTAGCATTAATAAGCTGACGTTAGCATCAGAGAGGCTAGAGACTAGCGTGTATAGTACCGCACCATAATTTTTTTTACCTATTTGAGTTGTTTTGTAATTTAAACTGACATAATTTGTTTGAACTCAGAAACCCACCGGATTGGTCAGATGGATGACAACACCTGGTTGCTCGGCAACGTTAACCAAACAGGTTACTTCCGGGTGAACTACGACCTCCACAACTGGAAACTGCTGATTCAGCAGCTGCACGCCAACCCTCAGGTAAACCTGCCTGTTAGTCTGGATCGATAATCTGGATTTTACTTGTTAGTTTGTTTGATCTGCAGTTTGTTTGTTTATTTATTTATTTGTTTGTTTGTTTGTTTGTTTATTTGTTTAGATCATCTCTGTTGGAAACAGAGCAGGACTTATTGATGATGCCTTCAACCTGGCCAGGTGAGTAATCAGGCATCATCCTAAAGTTTTTTTGTATCTGTTTATTAAATTCCATTTCTTGAAACTGAAAAAAATCAAAATTTTCAAACAGAAAAAAAATGTTCATTTGCTGAGGTTTAATTTACATTTTAGTGTGAACACACTGGAATTGTTTTTAATTGAATAAATCTATAATAATTGAATGAAAATGAATATTAATTTCAGTAATAACCATCCATGTGAATAAACTCATGGCTAAAACGTTTTATCCTGGTTTTTAACAGACCTGAGATTTAATGAAAGTGGATTTTTAACAAAGGGTTTATTTGTTGAATCACAGTAGTGGTCCAGCAGCTCTAAGATAAATCTTMATTTCAGCAGTTTGAGTTTGTAACGGTGAAGTATCATCATTTTTATATTTTATCTGTAGCTGTGTTTCCATTCACCATGAAAATACGCAAATTAGAATTTTGAAAATTTGCTCAATGGAAACACGTCAGTTTTGAAAAAAAATTACGTTTTTCAACAAAATGTTTTTGCTCTAGGATGAGGTGGTTTTTCGGCCGTATTGAAATTGGGTTTTTTCACAAAACTGCAATGGAAACACTTTTTTCACATCACAGGAGTCACGTGATCAACAACCGGCTGTTTCTACTGGTGAAAAAGACGATGATGAAGAAGATAACAGGAAGTAGAAGTAGTAGTAATATCACAGAAGTTGTATAAAGTAGTAAACTCACCGACTACAATTTCCCAAAAATGCTGCGTACGTAGCCGCTCCCAGATATAAGG
>NW_013952661.1:703157-708671 GCF_001266775.1 Austrofundulus limnaeus
ATTTTCACCGGTCGTTTAGCTGGAGGAGGGCAAGCGATTGTCACCTCACCGCACAGGCTCCATAGGAAATGAATGGAGGGCGAGCGACATCCCCTAACGTGTGTCGAGGCCTTAATGCCTCCAACATGGCCGACTTCATGTTTGATGACATCATCAGAATACATGTAAACAAAGGGTCACATATGAAACCTTTAAAAGGTTATTTATAACCTGCTCACAGAAGCAGCCCGTCAGGATGATGGGATTATCTGTGTGTGTTTTGATGACCTGTCCGGTCTGAACGGGTCAGAGKTCCTGGTTTATTCACTCAGAACCTCGTGTCTGCGACCTGACGGCCTCCAGCTCTGCATTCAGAGCAGACGAGTCTGCGGCGTGAACAGAAACTCAACAACCTGAGCCGTGTGGTGAAGGAGCGCCGGCTGAGGAGGCAGACGTTTCTCACAGCGATGCGTGTAGCCTCCAGCTCTCTGAGCACTGTAACCAAAACGTAGCGTGACACCAGCTCTATAACTCAATCTGTGTGTTCTGTGGATCCTCGCTCAGCCATCTGCGCTCTGTCATGTTGAATGAGCAGCACATCCACACAACTGTGCTGTCATCCTCTAAGGATGTGTGCTGACTTTCCATCTGTACAGAAAAAGGAGCTACATATCCATTAATATGCACTCTGACAGCTGAAGAAGCTCACTTCAGCCTGAATCTGTCACAGCGGGAACAGAAAATACTCCACATATCTGTGTTTAGGGGCTGTTTTACTCTGCAGACTTCCTCCTCCATCACTTCCCACGAATAAACTAAACACTTCAGTTAATTAGAATTAAAAAAATCAAAGACATCACTTGGTGAGAACAAGGAAACTTTGACAGTTGTGAACGTCCAGAGGACAAAACCTCATCTTTGTTTCATTAAGTTAATACATTAAATTTCTATTTTTCTGTGGTACTTTGTCAAATACAACAACACAAAGAAGAGAAAAGTTCGAACACCTTGCRMTTATTTTGTYGGACTGTCACAGCCTCGTGAAACTSAAACACRAGGAAACTCCGGTTATTTTAATCAAATCTTTCTGAGATATTTCAGCCTGTTGTTAAAARGCATCCTACTAAACAAGTGTTTAAAAAAGATATTTGTTTATTTTAATTATATTAGTTTTAATTGAAAGACCATGTCCATCAGGCACAAACCAGAGTCAGCAGTTATACGATGATAAAATCCTCATCACAGATTCATTGAAATGTAAAATTAAAGCTGAATATGAGTATTAAGTCCAACATTTGCCTGTTTTTCTGTTTTCTCATTTCTGAGAATTTATGAATAAAAGAGTCATAAATCTGTTTTTCTTTAATCTGATTTTTCTGAGCTGTCAGGATTTATTAGTTAAATGTTAATACAGGTCGTCATCTTTTAAAACAAGTATTTTATAAAGACATGTTGTAATGTTTGTGTGTTTTTATTTTAAGAGTGACTCCAGGTTTTGCTGTGAAAACTCGAGCCTCAGAGTCTCTTTTAATCACAGAAAACTAAACGTTTCTGATGAAGACATAAATACAAAATGTTATCTTCTGTTTGTAAGAAAGTGCATCACAGATTTACAGGTTTAATGTGTTTAACTGTGAATTTTTAATTTCCTTGAGTTAGAAATGAGGACTTTGTTCAAACTTTCTCAGTTGAGTGAACGTATCTCAAATATAAAACCAATAAAAACATTAATATCTGATTTACTTTTTAAATTTAAAACCTTTAAATCTCGAGGCTTTGATTTTTCTCCGATTTTTTAAGCTTATTTTGCGAGTAAACAAGTTCATTAAATAAACTTATCAGGATTTATAAAATGAAACAACTCACAAAATGTTTAATTAATGAATTATCTCATTTATTTACCAACCTGTGAGCCCAGCCTGCAGGATCTATAAATAATCTTTATTATCAGTGAAATCCTCTAATTTAGCTCCCATTTCTTGGGAGCTAATGCTAATGATATTAGCTTGGGAGTTAATGCTAATAATATTAGCTTGGGAGTTAATGCTAATAATATTAGCTTGGGAGTTAATGCTAATAATATTAGCTTGGGAGCTAACACAAATAATATTAGCTTGGGAGCTAATTCTAATAATATTAGCTTGAAAGCTAACACAATATTAGCTTGGGAGCTAATGCTAATAATATTAGCTTGGTCAGCTATTATCAGTGAAATCCTCTAATTTAGCTTCTGATGCAAAACTTTCATCTCTTTATTGGTCCAAAAGTGTCAGAATAAGTTTCCCCCAGTGAATAAATCTGATCCTGGTTGTTGTTTTGGGGAGTTRGGTGTTTACAGATGACTGGAGGAGAACATGAAAGCTGTGATAAACGAGTCGTCAATCAGCCGACGTCTCATTTAATGATGGATTTGATCGGTTTGGTTGTGTGTTTGTGAAGGAAAGTGCTAGCTCGGCTCGTTCAGGTGACAAAAACTGCATCGTGTTTACAAAGATGTAATTTCAGCGTTTCTGTGCTCTGGATTGATTACACCTGGAGATGTTTAATCTCAGGATTAATGTCAGTCCCACTGATTCCCCTGCTCACAGTCAGACCGACTGAAACAGCAGCGACCTGCGATCGGTGGCTGTGTGTGTCTGTGTGTGTGTCTGTGTGTGTGTCTGTGTGTGTGTGTGTGTGTGGCTGGTCCAGCAGTAATAAATGACTGTCTCCTGGTCTGTGTTTAAACAGTGATGGATGTCGCCTCCTTTTGTGTGTCTGTGTGTGCGATCTCAGCCATCCCTTGTCGGCTCTCCACTGAGCCTTGCTAATAGCTAATGGACAAACAATTAACTGGCCCTGAACGATGTTAAAGAGTTAACGAGCTCATTAAGACGACAACACGAGGAGAGCGACCTGCGTGCAGACAACAACTGGGAGGGAAAATTAAAAAGCTTAATGTCTAACACCTCCACTGTCCTTCATCTCCCATCAACACCAAATACACAAACTGCTGCTGGCTTTTCATTCAGCCTAATTACACAAAAACACAAAACTGTTTTAATTATACAGCTTATGTTCCAGGTATTTACTGCAAAGAAATTAAAGGTTATTTTACACAATGCTCACTTGGTAAAAACCTGTAATGTCTCATAAACATTGTCATGTTTACACTCCAAAACATTCTGGGTAGATAATGACACTAACAAGGTGCTTCTGTTTAGCCTTTTTAGCTTTTGTGTTAGCTTCAGTAGTAATAAATATGGAGATATGGCATTGGTTTCAAAGCCAGTTATTATTATTACTTATTATTTATTGGTGTTAGTTCCTGATTGAGCTTGAGAGCTAACGCTAATAATATTAGCATGGGAGCTAACTTTAATTATACCTTAGGAGCTAACAATAATAATATTTGCATGGGAGCAAATGCTAATATTAGCTTGAAAGCTAACAKAAATAATATTAGCTTGGGAGCTTACACTAATAATATTAGCTTTGGAGTTTATGCTAATTACCTAAGGAGCTAATGCTAATAATATTAGCTTGGAGTTAATGCTAATAATATTACCTAAGGAGATAACGGTAATAATATTACCTAAGGAGCTAATGCTAATAATATTACCTAAGGAGCTAACACTAATAATATTACCTAAGGAGCTAATGCTAATAATATTACCTAAGGAGCTAACGCTAATAATATTACCTAAGGATATAATGCTAATAATATTAGCTTGGGATCTAACCCATAAGCTCCATCTCTAATTCACTAAACATCCCTTTAAATCATTTTATCACATACACTGTGCAGAACATAGTAATAACTTTATTACCACAAAYCTTTTTAGCCTCGACTCTGTTTTTAGTCTGAACTGTAACCCATCATCATCATCTTCGTCGTCGTCATTATTCCCAAAATGTATTTAATCAGTAAGAAAAAGGGGATGTGCTGAAGTTAATAATGTAATAAACATCCATCCATTATCTGTACCTGCTTGTTCCTTTCGGGGTCACTGGTGCCCACATCCAGCAGTCACAGTGTGAGAGGCGGGGTACACCTGGACAGGTCTCTGGTCCATCACATTTAAAGTAACTGGATGGTTTTATGTGTCAAAAACAACTTATAGTAACATTTAAACCAAACCAAGATGGCTGCCACTGACAAACTGCTGGATTTCRTTCCTTCAGTTCCTTTGACAGATACTGAGCTAAAGCTTGGTGGTATCTGAGATGATTTCTCAACTCGATGATGACATCACAGCAGTTTCAGCTTCAGAGCTGTTAAAGCAACAGACTTATTTTAGTTGTGTGTTCAGACTCAGCAAACACCACACCTGTTTAGTGTTTGTGCTGATCAACACAACAAACGTGTCAAAGGTCTCACCTGGCAGGCCTCAGATCGTCTCATTGGAGCACAGTGTCTGTGTGTCACTTCTCAGCCTAATAAAGTCCATTACTGAGATAAGAGGTTTGGGGGGACGGGGTCTCGTCAGGTTTGGGGGGACGGGGTCTCGTCAGGTTTGGGGGGGACGGGGTCTCGTCAGAGTCCTGACTAGCTGTTTATAAAACCAGGAGTTTACATTCATCCTGGAGGTGAAATCAGATGCAGACGTCTCCCCGTCTGTCTGAATGTTAACACGGACCTGTTGGTGATGGATGATGTTTGATAAAAGCGATGAAACGCTGAGGGAACAGTTCAGGGAGAGAAACCAGATAAATGAGTTGTTGTCATGGTTACTGCCGTCACTGTTTTTGGATGATTGCGAACAGGAAGTCTCTGCAGGCCGGATGGATTATGGTAATGTCTCTGAGCCCAGGTGCATGATGGGTATGAGGCTGGATATGAAGCAGATTATGGAAATATGAATGGAGGGACCGCTCAGAGACTTGGAGGGTCTTATCTGGGACAGATTAACTCTGTGACGTGTTTCCAACTGCAACTGTAAAAAAGTAAGAAATGAAATAAAACATTTGAGGGGAAGCTCACTGAACCTCTCACCTCTGTGTGTGTCGGTCACTCAGACGTTTCTGCAACATTCAAACAAAGGAGTCGAGTTCATTAATATTCATGAGGTGTGGGCGGGGCTGAAGGTCGGTGCAGGAAGCAGGTGAGCTCTAAAACAAAACAAATAAAACAAGAGTAGAAAAACAGCAGAGGAAGCTGGTTAATCATGAAGCTGTAGATCTAAGCTGCGCTGCTYAATAACTCCACTGACATTTAGAAACCAGATTATTGTGCTGTGGTTCTGAGTCCGCACAGACCACAGGGGCCTCCTGAGGGTTAAAGACCAGGGTCTGTGGTCCTGAAGGCTCCGCTCAGTCTGACAGGAAGAGGACCACAACCACAGAAACCATCAGGAAGAAATGTTAGACAATAAAACACAACTCCTTGTTCAGTTCAACAAAAACACAACAAGAGAGAGAAACAACAACAACAACCTTCAACAGGTTCCTGCAGATCCTTAAAAACTCACATATTTTAACACATACGGAGCCATTTTATTTCCACACAAAGCATTCTGGGTAAATGATGATGTGGATAGGTCCTCAGTGCGAGGC
>NW_013952661.1:709929-710858 GCF_001266775.1 Austrofundulus limnaeus
TGGGTCCTAAAACTACACATTATAGGTTGTTAGAGGATTTCCTGAAATTAAATAAAGTTTAAATCTGACTGCTGAGAATGTTTCTGCTGTAGTRAGATATGGATTTGAATACTTCAACCAAKAATACTTTYATTCATGAGTTTCTGTCAGTTTTTATTTTTTGTCATTTGTTTTTATTGTGTAATTGGTCTTAAATTGAACTTCAGTTGGCGTTAAAAACTCTTAAATTGAAGCTGTAGGAACCTGTTACAGACGACTGTCATGTTTTCTTCCTGCTGCAGTAATGTGACGTTAAAGTTGTTATTTTTTTTAAGCTGTTGCTGTTTTCTGTTTCTCTCCTCCGTGAGACAAATTATTTTCTGAAAAGCTGCTTTGCAGTGATGAAATGAAAGAGCTGTGACCAGTCTTGCGGCTCTGGAGATCAGCATTAATTGCTGTAAAATGATTTAATGCTCAACTGGGTTCTAATAAAACACTTGGCTGCACCTAAAATCAGACGGTTTTTGTTTTGATGATCAGGAATGTTTAAAGGAAAAATGTAACAAACTAATAAATAACATTTAAACTCATATAAATACAAAGTAATGATTTGTTGAAATGTTAATTTTAAAAAGTTAAACATTAAAAGCAGCTGATGGTTTTAAAGTGTTTGTGATGAATTGTGAACTGACGTCAGGTGTGTTTGGTCCTCAGGGCCGGGTACCTCCCACAGGGCGTTCCCTTGCAGCTGATTGGCTACCTGCCAGAGGAGCCGTCCTTCCTGCCGTGGCACGCTGCCAGCAGAGTTCTGTACCAGCTGGACAAACTGCTGGACCGCACCGACGAGTACCGCCTGTTCAGTGTAAACATCCTGATCCATCAGAACCTGTTAGTCCGTCTGCTGCTCGTTAGCTGTGACTGACAGCTGTGTGTGTGTGTGTGTGTGTGTG
>NW_013952661.1:713465-714574 GCF_001266775.1 Austrofundulus limnaeus
TAACACTTGTGTTTTTATTAACACTTGTGTTTTTTATTAACACTTGTGTTTTTATTAACACTTGTGTTTTTTATTAACACTTGTGTTTTTATTAACACTTGTGTTTTTATTAACACTTGTGTTTTTTATTAACGCTTGTTGTGTTTTTTACTAACACTTGTGTTTTTATTAACACTTGTTGTGTTTTTATTAACACTTGTGTTTTTTATTAACACGTGTTTTTTATTAACACTTGTTGTGTTTTTTACTAACACTTGTGTTTTTATTAACACTTGTTGTGTTTTTTATTAACACTTGTTGTGTTTTTTGGGCGTGGTGCTGGTTATAGAGTCTGACAGCTGCTGGGAGGAAGGATCTGCGATAACGCTCTTTTGAGCAGCTCGGACTGAATCTTGGGTGGTTTCTTTCTGTTTCAGGGGTCCAGATGAGTTCTGTCAGGTTAAGTAGAACCTTCAACACAGTTTGTGTGGATCAGAACAAATCCACAGTAAATSTGACATGTTGTCTCATCACACACATCAGATCAGCTTTAATATCTTCAGCTGTTCTGACAGACCTGAGACAGACTCTGGATCAGGTCCTGGTCTTTGTGGTGTCCACACACTATCTGTTTGTTAAAAACTTGCTCCTTTGAACAGATCAGATGTAAAACTGTGTGAATGTTGTGTTGTTGTTGTTGTTGTTGTTGTGCAGAGAGCTGCAGAGGGAGCTCATCATGTTGGCCTGCAGCTTTGGAAACAAACAGTGTCACCGGCAAGCCGTCGCCTACATCTCTGACTGGATCTCCAGCAACAAGAACAGGTACAAAAACACAAACTGTACTTTATTTACACACAGCAAACTTTACTTTCTTCACATTAAGTAATCTTTACTTTATTTACACAGTAAATTTTACTTTATTTGCACAGTAAATTTTACTTTATTTACACACAGTAAATTTTACTTTATTTACACACAGTAAATTTTACTTTATTTATACAGTAAATTTTACTTTATTTACACAGTAAATTTTACTTTATTTACACAGTAAATTTTACTTTATTTACACACAGTAAATTTTACTTTATTTACACACAGTAAATTTTACTTTATTTACACAGTAAATTTTT
>NW_013952661.1:716975-718555 GCF_001266775.1 Austrofundulus limnaeus
TTGTTTACATAAAGTAAGTTTCAGTTTGTTTACATAAAGTAAGTTTCAGTTTGTTTACATAAAGTAAGTTTCAGTTTGTTTACATAAAGTAAGTTTCAGTTTGTTTACATAAAGTAAGTTTCAGTTTGTTTACACTCAGATGAAGGTAAAGATGAGAACCGGACCCGTCAGAACCTGGATGGTTTCAGAAGCAGTTTTTCTCAGATGGGATTAACTGAGGTGAACCTGACTTTCATGTCAAACAGCATCAGATAATCTAATCTGTGTGAAGAACCACTCGGGGCGAGGGCAGCGTGTTTACATGTTTCCAGACCTCAGTAAACAACAGTCCTCTTTGATGTTTCCAACCTGTGGCTGTAAACAACAACAACAACAACAACAAGAAGCAGCAGTCGTTGTGATGAATGGTTCCTTCCTCTCGACTCGGGCCTGTCTTCAGCTGGGTTAGGGTCTCTGGTGGTCCTCGGGCCCCCCGCTCCCTCGGGGCTCCTCAGCAGATCTGCAGGATTAGATTTCAAAGAGCAGATTAAAAGAAGCAGCTGCTGCTGACAACATGCTTCCTTAAATTAAATCTGTCAAATCAAACAGTTCAGTTTATTAACAGGTCTTCAGTCAGACGAGTCCTCTATCAGCTGAAACAACTCAGTGTTTTATTTTCTTTTGTTTGGATCATAAACAACATCCTAACTTGGTTCAGATATTAATGTTGGCTTTTGGACTCTCTGGTTGGCAGTGATGGAAAGGTGCTGGATAAATCCCACAGTCACTCAGATTAATCCCCCCAGGGGTGACTTTTTAATTTGTCAGGCTCTATTCAGTCATTTTAATCCCTGCTGGAGATCCTACTGTACGAGTGACGCCTCAGAATTAATTACAAACCTCCTTTTGAAGAAAATGTCACAGAAGCGGTGTGAAAGCCTGGCTGTGACCCTCAGTYTCAGACAGTCATCAGTTTGTGTTGAAGGAGCTGGATTATATGAGATGTTTGAGATGAAGCAGATCTGACAGCAGAACAGTCACACCTGGATGAAAGCACCGGGACCATCAGCCCATAATTACTGAGGCTAATATTTCAGCGCCCACATCCCTCTGGAATATTAATCACAGCACAATGGAGATTTAATGTAAATTAATCATCCAAACGGCTTCCAGAGATCCACTTTTCTACTTATCTGGGTGGAAAATAGATGGATTAGGTTTGTAGGGAACCAGTGGCCCCAATTAACCCTCTGCTGCTGGATTAGTTCCAGCATGTCGGTGCGCTGAAATAAGAACTGGTTTTAGGTGTTGACAGAGTGGAAAGTTCTGTTCTGAAATTTTATTTTATTTTTCTTTGCAGCTGATTTTTTTATTTTATTTGTGTTCTGTTAAGTAATTTTATTTAAATCCTGGAGATCCAAACTGTGCTTACAATAACAAASATTCTGTTAGACAACAAAAACATTGTTAAAATAATTAGTTTTTAATMAAAGAGAAGAGTCAGAAACCAGGTGTGTGTCCTCTAACACAGTGGTTCCCAAACTTTTTATCTTCTGACCCACAAAGTATCCATGGCAAAAACTTGTGACCCCAAATATTAC
>NW_013952661.1:719459-720784 GCF_001266775.1 Austrofundulus limnaeus
GTAACAATGTTTATTATACTACATTTATCCATTTTAAATATAACCTCAGTAATTTGTAACAACTAAAGCAAAAATGTAATTAATTCAGAAAATATTTTCAGGACCCCACCTTGATGTTTCGGGACCCCACTTTGGGTCCCGACCCCAACTTTGGGAAACACTGCTCTAACAGAACAAACCTGTGGGATCAACCTGGTGCCAGCAGCAACTGAATCTGAATGCATTGGTTTGAAACTACATTTCACTAAACTGAAACTGTATTTAAAGTTTTGTATCTGAATTAATTTTCTTTAAAATTGTATTTTGGTTTATTAAAAATTCAGTTTGACTACTTTCACTTTCAGTTCCATAATTCAGATTTTTGTGTCACATCCTGGTCCTTGAGAAAGCCAGGCAGAGTAATCAAACACCTTTCATGGCGCAGTGCACGAGGGATAAACCCAATAGCAATAGCCTTAAAGGGCGGAGCCTTAAAGGGTGGAGCCTTAAAGGGTGGAGCCTTAAAGGGCGGAGCCTTAAAGGGCGGAGCCTATACAACATAGAACTTTGTGTTTCATGGTGTGAAGAAGCTCAGAAGCAGGGTTTTGTTGCTCTGCAGCTCCTCTCTCACTCAGTCGTGTCCCCTCAGCTCTGACTCCGGGACCCCCTGTCCTCCTCGTCCCTGCAGGATTCCTCCCAACATCCGGGACATCGTGTACTGCACCGGGGTCAGCCTGATGGACGAGGACGTGTGGGAGTTCATCTGGATGAAGTTCCACTCCAGCAGCGCCGTGTCGGAGAAGAAGATCCTGCTGGAGGCTCTGACCTGCTCCGACAACACCTTCCTGCTCAACAGGTGGGCTTCCCACCGCTGCTCCGACAACAACACCTAAATACTGTTGCTTTAGTTTCCTACTAAAACACATCAACACTTATACACAATACTACACTCCTGTACTGTACTACTATACTAAACAAACATAAGAATATTTTCATGGCATTCAGGGGTTAAAATGACTGTAAACAGCATGGGGTTCATGAGGGGTCCCCAGACCCAAACAGTTTGACAACCCCTGACCTAAACCATACAAAGRACCTCTTATTGTGTACAAACTGAGCCTTTGTGTACTGGGTACTAATACACTGACAGGGTACTTCCTGGGTACATACCTGGCACAAACCAGACACTGATGGGGAACGTACTGGGCACCAAGGTTATAATGGTTTAGGATTTTTTGTTATAGTTTAGTTTTATTTTGTTGTGACTTTTTTCTTTTAATTCAGTTTTAATTAGTTTTTACAGTGGGTTTGATCGTTTTTATTAGTTAATATTGTTTGTTTAATGC
>NW_013952661.1:722325-726473 GCF_001266775.1 Austrofundulus limnaeus
GTCAAAACTCAACAGATTTAGTCAAAACTCAGGAGGTAAAAACCTTTGTGCTCACAGAACAACAACTGTACAACACACTGATGGAATGAAAGTTGTCATGTTTTGTTTTTTATTGGGAGAAATGGAGGTGAAGTGGAGCCAGTAGACGACATGTATTCAGTAAAAGAGACTTATTTGTCCAAAAACCACATGAAGTATCTCTGCAGCCTTTGGTCACAGACAGACAGTCATCACACAACTCATTTATGGACTTATTTCTCTGTGTTTCAGCCTCTTATTTACAGAAATTAGTCTTTTATTGTGCAGAGCTGCCAGGTGAGCGCCCCCTCTGGTGGGGGAATAATTGTAAAATAACAATCAAGCCTTTTTTTGTTTCTGCCTTAAAGTTATTTTCTTTTTTGCAATCTGAAACAGAAAATGAAACTCAAGTCATTTGAAAAAAATTATCCCTTTTCGACACTAAGAATGAGAAACGCGTTGTATTTTAATTTTTATTTCAGTGTTTTAAAACAAATATCAAATAACCGCTCGTTACTTGTTTTTTATTTTCGTTTCCAAAATGAAAATCCAACGACCAAAAGATGCACTGACCCTGGAACATGAGTACTAACTGCACAGCTGCAGGATGTATCCTGTAAATATTCAACCTGTACACAGAAASTTTCTCTGCTGTGCAGCGTCACAGTTTGTCTGAGCTGTTGGTTCAGACAGGAAACAGGAAGTAAAATGAGGTTTGAGCTGAAAAGCCTGTGGATGAATAAAAAGTCTTAAAACAAGCGTGTGTGAGCTGCTGCACGTCTCACCTGAATCATTGATCAGAGAAAATGAGCTGCTTGAATCAGTGAGTTTATCTGTTATTTACAGGAGGCTTAGTGCTCTGCTGTGGTTCAGCTCAGTGTTACAAACATAAAGAGCTGCTGCTCTGTGAGGGGCTTTCTGAAGAAAACACACACATGAAGGACCGACCTGATGATGATCTGCTGGTGCTACAGTGACCACTACACGTGTGTGTGTGTGTGTGCAGGCATCGATTTCTGAGCCACAGCTAAACTGTTCTCCAATCAGCTGCGCACACACACACACACACACACAAAAACTAACAACTAAAGCTCTGAAACACACCGATTGGCCACAGAGGAAATGCTTTCAGCACAGAGGGATTGTGGGAAAAGAGAAAATTGATTTGGTGGTTTTATTGAAACGGCAGCGCACGCACACACACAGACACACACACACACACACACACACACACACTGCAGTGGAACAAAGTGAAGTCTGAACAGCTACTTTTGATGACTAAACTTTTTCAGCCTCTCCACAGTAAAACACTTTATTGTGTTTCTGAAAACACCACCTGCAGCCGCAGTAATCAGATTACTCTACCTGCCACCGTCCTGGCAGGACGTGATTTTTGGTTTGACACAAACAGGCAGCAGCAGAACAAAATCATTTCTGTTAAACATCCTGACCTTTTCTGCCTGAACTCAGACATACAAACAGCTCAGGGTTGGAAAGTTTCAAACTCTTTTTGTTTGTTGTTAAAAACATTTTTAGATTAGATAAAATAAAACTTTAGAGTYATTATCAACAGACTGTAACCTCTGCTCATTTATTAATGTTAACAAACATTAATATTTACAATCTYATGTTTTAAAACTAGAAATAATTTCAGTGTTAGAGAACAAAACACATTTCCATTCTCTGGTTTGTGTTGGACATAATTTATGTTTTTATTATTAAATTAGCATCCTTCTGCTGTTTCTGTCAGAGTTAGCTACTGTTAGCAGCACTATGCTAACAGTAGTGTTTCAAAGCTAATGTTGGCATCACTGTTTTGACGCTAATGTCGCAGTATGCCAGAAATAATGTTACTATGCTAAAGCTAATGTTGCTATGCTAAAGGAAATGTTACTCTGCCAAGGTTAAGYGTGGTATGCTAACATTAGTATTACTATTCCAAAGATGGTGTTACTATGCTAGTGTTAGTGTTACTGTGCTAACAGTAGTGCTACTATGCTAGTATTAGTGTTGCTATGCCAGCATTATTATTACTATGCRAGCATTAGTATTACTGTGCCAGTGCTAGTATTACTATGCCAACTTTAGTATTACTGTGCTAGTGTTAGTATTACTATGCTAACGTTAATATTACTTTGTCAATGTTGGTATTATTATGCTAAAGTTAGTACTAATATGCTAATGTTAATGTTGCTATGCTAATGATAATTTTACAGTGCCAATGCTAGAGATACTATGCTAATGTATTGCTATGCTAACATTAATGTTATTATGTTAATGTCATTGTGCTAACTTTAATAGTACTTTGCTAATGTTAACACTGCCATAAAGCTAGCGTTATTATTATTCTTAAATAAGTCACTATGCTAGCTTTAATTTTTATTTGCTAACATTAACATTGCGATAAAGCTAGCATTATAATCTTCTTAAATATATCAATATACTGAATCACTATACTAGCTTTAACTTGTCTTTGCTAACGTTAACATTGCCATAAAGCTAGCATTATAATTATTTTTAAATAAGTCACTATGCTAGCTTTAACTTTACTTTGCTAATGTTAACATAAGTGATGGTGTTAAAAGTGATGCTAGCATATTTCACTGCGTTAGCAATGAAATTAATTATGCCAGCGTTGGTCACTATGCTAACATTAATGTCACAATGCTAGTAGTAACAGTATTTAATATTACTATGCTAGTGTTTGTTTATAACAATGGTTTGAATTGAAATGAAAATAAAGTTAAAGTTTGAACCTCGTCCTGTTTTTGTTTTTCTCCAGGTTACTGAACCTGTCTCTAACCACGGACCTGGTTCCAGAGCAGGACGTGATCGACGTCATCATCCATGTGGGCAGAAACCCTCAGGGTCGGAACCTGGCCTGGAAGTACTTCAGAGAGAAGTGGGACGTCCTGAACGCTCGGTGAGACTCAGACTTCAGGTCTTTAGGTGTTTTAAGAGCCGATGGTTGAACTGAGACGTTCTCGCTGTCMTTGTTCAGATACGGTGAAGCTCTGTTCATGAATTCAAAACTCATCGGCGGGGTCACGGAGTTCCTCAACACCGAGAGAGAACTTAATGAGGTAAAAACACAGAAACACACACAGGTGCTCCTGCAGGGATCCTCCTGGTCCATTTCCAGCTAAATGGAGCTGAATGAAACCTGTTTTACCCTCTCTGGCCTCATTGTTCTTTAATGCCCATAATCTACTTAAACTGGTGAAAGAGTCAAACATTTACCAGATTTATGGTTTCTCTTCTATATAAATGTGTTTTCTAAGATAATTTAAACCTAAAATACAAACTAATAACTCGAACGTAACAGAAATATATTATTATTATTTTCAGAACGGTTGATTCAGCTGTGGATCCTCTTTAGTAACGTTAGTTTGTTTCTCCTTCTAAAAGAAGCTGTTTTTGTACCTCTTTCAGCACAGCTTCAGCTCATATGAAGCTACCGTATTTATTAAAGTACAATACGTAAAATTAAATCCATAAAATCATCCAAAAAGTTGGGGGGGTAGTGTTATACTCAGATAAATATTTTTACTTAAGTATTTTAACTGAAATATCGGCTTCATTCAGTCCGGAATTGAGACCGTGTCATAAAAATCAGTTGAAACGAGCTCACCTCTGACACTCCTCCGTGCTTCAGAGCAAGATAATAACAGATCCAGGCAGGAGACATGATGTGAAAAAATAAAATAAAAAAAGCAGTCCTGCACCTTAGTAATGATAACAAACTAATGACATTAGTGTGTGACCGAGCCGCTCCTCAAATAACAACAAACACGTGTTCGTCTGTAATGGCTGCCATTTACCGGTGTTCTGAAAAAGTTTGTATCCCTGAAAAAACGTTTTCCCACCAGAGGGGGCGCTCATGAGTAGGAAGTAATCTGCTTTCCCCCACAAGATAGTCCAAATCTCATGTGAAGTCTCTGACTTTTGTGTTGGCGCCTCCTGGTGGACTATGTGTAAAATGCCAGAATTCATATGATGCTGCTACAGCTGATATATATTTGTTGTCAAAATACCTTTTAGTACATATGTTGTTAAAACAACTGAAGCGATGTGATATAAAATGTATCACTATGATAAGGAGGCATTCGTGTGGTCACACAAACATACCT
>NW_013952661.1:728289-729731 GCF_001266775.1 Austrofundulus limnaeus
AATTATACATGAGGTTGTATTATACATGAGATCGAATTATACATGAGGTTGTATTATACATGAGATCGAATTATACATGAGGTTGTATTATACATGAGATCATATTATACATGAGATCGTATTATACATGAGGTCATATTATACATGAGATCGTATTATACATGAGATCGTATTATACATGAGATCGTATTATTCATGACATCATATTATACATGAGGTCGTATTATACATGAGATCGTATTAGACATGAGATCATATTATGCATTAGATCATATTATACATGAGGTTGTATTATACATGAGATCATATTATACATGAGATCGTATTATACATGAGATCATATTATACATGAGATCATATTATACATGAGGTTGTATTATACATGAGGTCATATTATACATGAGATCGTATTATACCAAATAAATAAGGTATTTCTACTTGTTGAAATACCTTTCGGCCGCTGTCCCAGATTCCTGTTACTGTGTTCTCTGGGACTCACCGCCTCATCAGGGCTCTACGATCCYGGTTTGATTATTCTGAATAAATAAATGTAGATTATTGGTTTTTAATCACTCCCACGTCCATTCAGTTCACAGCTGGTCCACCTTTTATCCACAMAAAGAAGAGATGCTTCACTGAGTGGAAAATCAGAAAGAGCATAAAAGCCGGAGCGTTAAAGGTGTTTCTGAATGAAAGTRTCTCTGTTTATCMTGTTTTTTTACGTCCCTGTTGGTATGGTAACAGAGTACAGTCTCTGCGTGGCCTCGACTGTCAGCGAAACCAACAAAACATCATTATTTCCCTCAGGACGCCCGAACACAAAAACTGCAACAAAGCAGAAGATTGACACGGGTTTTTATTTCAGATATGAACAAATGTCTCTGGTGACTCACGTATAGGAGGAGAACAGAAGCTGTGGAGTGGAGAGAGAGAAGTTAACAACATAAACCAACAGCAGCTGAAAGGAGGAATTTCTTTCTGCTCCACTGAGTCTGTCCAAACACAAACTTTCCTCTTTGACTTAAAAACTTTCAATTAATTCTCTGCTCACAGAAAACCCTTCCTGGCCTCAGATGCTGGCTTTTTATTTAAATTACTGTCATTTAAAACACATTTGAGTTTAGTTTATTCTGAAGTTCTGCTTCACAAGTTCTGAAGTTTTAAATTAAAAACGTTCATTTTCATTCTGGATGTTTTTCTCTTAAAGAAGTAGAAATGTTTTGTCTTTTTTCACCAACATTTAAAGCTCATCTGTAACTGAACATTTTAATGTTTTTAAAAATATCCACTTCCTGTACCTGCTGCTCCTTCCTGGGCTGCAGGGGCCTGTGGCCTCATCAGCAGCCAGTTCCAAAATAAATAAATGGTGCTCAACGTCCAATAAGATCATTTTAGAATCGATAAATTTGAATCTATTTAAGTTTATTCACTTCATTAAAAAC
>NW_013952661.1:730656-732595 GCF_001266775.1 Austrofundulus limnaeus
ATAAAACACATTTAAACAACCCTGACACATTTACCAAGTCGTTCACATCTAACATAAATAACTTTGGTCCGAGTACAGAACCCTGAGGAACTCCACATGTAATACTACTTAATTCAGATCTTGTATCATTTATTTGTACAAACTGTTTCCTATCCTTTAAATAACTAGATACCCACTGTAGTGCTGGTCCTCTAAGATACTGAGGTCAGTGGTGTCAGGAGCTTTCTTCATGTCAACATAAACACTAGTGTTGTTTTTGATCAACAGCTGTTATTTCCTCTAAGTCCAAGAGTGCCATTGATGTGGAATTATTTGCTCTAAACCCACACTGACTGCTACTTAAAATATTGTGTGTGTCAATGAATTGATCTAATTTATTCACAATTAACTTCTCTAAAATCTTTGAAAACTGGTAACAAGGATATTGGTCTGTAATTATTGAACATGCATTTCTCACCATTCTTATAGAGATGGATTACCTTGGCTACTTTCATATTATACCTGTTGAAAATYATAAATTACAAATATCTACATAATAAATTACAAACACCATAAATGTTTCATCATGAAGTCATGATTGTAATTTWAAAAAAAATTGCGCGCTTTCTCAAACATTTGTGGAAAATAATTTTAATTTAAATTTTCTTTGTAAAAAGCATGACTTTCACAGAACTGGAGGTCCATTTATTGTGTTTCTGTTTTGACTCCCACCATCCCCCACCTCCATCATCCCCCCCGTTTGCATTTATCCAGCTAAAGGAGTTCATCGAGTCCAGCGGCGTTGGGGCGGGGCCTGCGCTGCCGCGAGCGCTGGAGATCGTTGAAGGCAACGTGCGCTGGCACCGCCTCCACCGGCGGCCGTTCTACCAGTGGCTACGCAAACCTCCGAGCTCCACCTTCGGCTGACGCTCCGCCTCCTCGCCGGAGTGCAGCGGCTGCTAACTGTCTGCTAAGATAACGCGCCGCTAGCTAACAGGGACGGTCGGAACAGGAAGCAGCAGAAAACTGGCTCGTCTGGTTCATCAGACGGTTTCTGAACTGGTTTTGTTTTKAAAAGAAAAGTCACGTTTTCTCTGCTGATGGGTTTTTATTCCCTCGACACCGGGAGGTTCTGGTTCAACTCGCCTGTTTGGAGCTAAAGAGCTGATTTATTCATGAATATTTTAGCTTCAATCATCCCCAGTCTTTGTTAACATAAAACCACCGTTAGATTAAACTCCACAGTTTAAACCCTGATTATAAATGAGTTTTATCTCTGAACTCAGTTTATTTAATGTAGATTTATAACAGCTGGTTGAGCCGTACGGGACATCTTCTAATGTTGGTTCCAGTTTCTGTTTTTCATCTGGTTTTTAGTTTGGGAACAGAACCAGTCTGTTTGGATCTTTTTCAAACAGAACCACCAACTTCCTTCATCCTGAGTGTAAAACACGTGGGACCGGTCCAAACCAAGGCCCAGTCTACACTATAAACTGAATTATTTATTGGTGCGTTTGCACCTTTAGTTTACTTTGCACATGCTCACTATTTTGTGCCCTTAAAACCAAAACGTTTTCAGTTTTTAATTATATTGTTTGTGTGGACGTCTTAGTAAAGATGGACGTTTATTTCAGGATTGTTGTTGGAATGTGTGAAAATATACAAAATACTGAAGAAAAATACCTGGAGTAGTGTAGATTGTTTCTACTTTGACAGGAAATTAAATTATTAACTTAATGTTCAAATTATTTCGAATTTGTTTATTCAGAGAAACAAAAAAAATATTCAATTGTTTTATTTATGTTTAAAACAGAAATGTAAGAAAATCTCAGATTTCGTTTATCTATAAAAATGTTAATTTACAACAAAAGTAAAATCAATAAACTCCTAAAATATGAGAAAGAGGGACAGATTGACTGGTCCAGGTGTGGTTCCTATGGACCAGGTGTGGTTCCTATGG
>NW_013952661.1:735024-736266 GCF_001266775.1 Austrofundulus limnaeus
GGTCCAGGTGTGGTTCCTATGGACCAGGTGTGGTTCCTGGTCCAGGTGTGGTTCCTATGGACCAGGTGTGGTTCCTGTGGTCCAGATGAGGTTTAAAAATTCCTAAATTCTCAATCTGGCCCAACAAGGAAAAATTAGGATTAATTTTAAAGTTTTTAATTGTAGGTTTCTGATCTCATGTCCAATAAAAGAGGAAAACTAGCAAAGTGGGCGGAGCCTGACCAGACCACTGGATCTGACCAATCAGAGCAGACTGGGTGGCCTCAGTGAGCTCTGGGTTTATAATAATGAAACAAATACAGACAACACTAAGTTTAAACTGAAACCTCCAACATTTAAAACTGTTTCTTGTAGTTTCAGAGTTTTGACTACTTGAACAGATCACATCAGTTATCTGATCTGCTGCTTGTTAAAGACCTTTGTTATTAATCAGCACCACGTTGATGACTGAACGATGGTGTTATTATCTCTGTGTGGACTCTGACTCATTATCTTCAGTTCGACTTTAAAGATGAGTTTGTTTCTGTCATCATGTCTGTCATCTCCAGCTGTTTGACTAAATATTCAGCTGCAGAAACGTCCTCCGGGTAGAAAAGCTGATTGTAGCTGGAACCTCTGGGAGCTCCACATGTGGGACAAAGAATGGCTCTCTGAAGTCAAGTTGTCTTTTGTTTTTAATGAGCAGAGCTGCAAACCCATTCAGGGAGACTTCAGAGTGAAGCGAAAACAATAAAAGACCAAGATGATGAAATCAAACAACAGTTTAATCTGACAGCTTTCAGYATTATACCCATTTGACTAATTTGTCCGACAGCTCTTAGAAGAGAAAAGACAAATTATTTTAACATAAAAGTTCCTGTTTCTGGTGTCAGTTTTTACATTTAAACACAATTACCTGTAAAAGATTTAAAAGAATAAAAGAAATGCAAATTGTTCCCGAAAACAATCAGCGAGCTTCAGCTGTAGAAGAAATTAGACACAAATGGTGATGAACTTATAGAGCGCTTTTCAAGTCCCTCCGGACCCCAAAGCGCTTTACACTAACAGACATTCACCCATTCACACTCACATTCACACACTGATGATGGCAAACTACACTGTAGCCACAGCTGCCCTGGGGCGCACTGACAGAGGTGGGGCTGCCATGCATCGGCGCCACCGGACCCTCTGACCACCATCAGTAGTCAAGGTGAGTGAATTGTCTTGCCCAAGGACACGTGAATTGTCTTGCCCAAGGACACG
>NW_013952661.1:741283-742964 GCF_001266775.1 Austrofundulus limnaeus
TCTGATCCTACAGGAACCACCTTAAATCTGTCTGATCCTACAGGAACTACCTTAAATCAGGCCTATCCTATGGGAACTACCTTAAATCATTCTGATAGTTCAGGAACCACCTTAAATCAGTCTGATCCTACAGGAACCACCTTAAATCAGTCTGATCCTACAGGAACTTCCTTAAATCAGTCTGATCCTACAAGAACCACCTTAAATCAGTCTGATCCTCCAGGAACCCCCTTAAATCAGTCTGATCCTACATGAACCCCCTTAAATCAGTCTGATCCTCCAGGAACAACCTTAAATCAGTCTGATCCTACAGGAACCACCTTAAATCAGTCTGATCCTACAGGAACTTCCTTAAATCAGTCTGATCCTACAAGAACCACCTTAAATCAGTCTGATCCTCCAGGAACCCCCTTAAATCAGTCTGATCCTACATAAACCCCCTTAAATCAGTCTGATCCTCCAGGAACAACCTTAAATCAGTTTGATCCTACAGGAACCACCTTAAATCAGTCTGATCCTCCAGGAACCACCTTAAATCAGTCTGATCCTACAGGAACAACCTTAAATCAGTCTGATCCTACACAAACCCCCTTAAATCAGTCTGATCATCAGGAACCACCTTAAATCAGTCTGATCCTACAGGAACCACCTTAAATCAGTCTGATCCTACAGGAACCACCTTAAATCAGTCTGATCCTACAGGAACCACCTTAAATCAGTCTAATCCTACAGGAACCACCTTAAATCCAGGCTCTCAGGATTCTGTTTTAGTTCTAACCAACACCTGAGGATTTTAAACCGTTTCAGTCGACCAATAATAGCTTCTCATGTCACTTCCTGTCTCAGATAGTAGTAAAGTCTTTGTCTTTGTCAGTTTCTAGCTGTTTAGATGCTAAGTCAAATTTATTTTTGATATAAACWGCATTTTTAAAACAACTAAAGGTATAGAAATGAACAATGTGCCTGGAAAATACATAATACCGCCCCTTTAAAGTAGTTAGCCACATGCTAATTAGCATGTCCAGTGTTGTTTTTATCTTTTGATCTTAAACAGTGTCTGTCAGAGAAACACTTGTTTCTTTGTGTGTAAATTTAGTTTCCTGTTGGGTCTGAAACAATCCTCTAACCTGCATGTTTTAGGTTCACATTAAAACACGTGTAGCACATAAATGACTTTAACTCAATCAAACGGTCAAACCAGTTAAATCTCTGAATAATCCAGAGTTTGAGGCAGTTGCAGACGATGTGTGACGATGGCTCAAGTTTCCTCCTGATGATGTAACTTCAGTCAGGCTCTCTGAAGACGTTCTACCTGTGCACACCTGAGAAATCTCCATTTGTTTGGAGTGATAGCCATAAAACTGTCCACACCRCAGAAAGAACCAGGACACCTCAGTTCTTTGTTTAACTGCACACAACAGTTTGTTTAACAGAATTCATCTCAAGAAGCACGAAACCAGAACCTCTCTGGCTGAAGTCCAACCCCTTCTGCTACGGTTAATAAGAGTTAAGGAACTTGGTTTTTTTTTTTTTTTGTCCCATCGTGGACAGATAAATGTTTTCAGGCTGATGAAATGTTTATATGCAGATGATGAGACTTTTTAAACCCAGTTTTTCTTACGTTGACGTGCTGATCAGCTGATGTTTAGCTGAGCTGGTGGACTTCAGAGCTTCACGCTGT
>NW_013952661.1:750900-752530 GCF_001266775.1 Austrofundulus limnaeus
GTAAAATGTAACGTTATAAATTCAATCTGTTTGAACTGATAAAGAAAAAGTTTCTGAAACAGGAAGAGTTGAATTTATTCAACAAAGTCCTGTCAGCTGCTCCTCTGAGCCTAGTTCAGTAAACTGAATAAAGATTATAAATGTTTTAATTTACTCAGACTGGTTTAGTGGAACCAGTTTGGTTCAGTAAATTCAACAGTTTATTTCTTAGAGAGTGTAAAAGTACTTTTACTTTTCCAGTTTTTGTAACAGTTTTATGACTTTTTACTTGAGTAGTTTTCTCATCAGTGAAATTTATTTTTACCAAAGTCATTTTCTGTTCATGTAATTTTACTTTCAGTTATTTTTTTCAAGTACTTTGTAGATCTCTGGTGATTTGTGTCATACAGGTGTGATGGAGTGAGTTCAATCCAACAGGATGGTTTATGTTTACATTTCTCATCCAATCACAATCAAACTCACTCTGTCCATGGGCTCCATGTATCTGAATAGATTTCTATCTATTTATTTATTTATGAACAATGATAAGATGGAATAAAAACAAGTCAACGTTAAATAGAAATGAAGTTCTCACCTGAGCAACTTGTGATCATTTCCATGAATGTGTGTAAACAACACGACACCGTCCTTGTGTCTGTGGTTTAAAATGGAGAAAAACTAAACCTACAATATTTTTACACTCTCTTATACTTAAAGTTTATATTTGTTAAATAACATCTAATGTTTAATAAGTCAGAGATCTTCATCCAAACAACCATCCATCGTTCATCCATCCAACATCCAACCATCCATCCATCCATCCATCATTTATTTGCTCAGTCTTGTTGTGGTTTTCAGGTCAGGTTCAGTGGACCGTGCAGAGTTGAATTCAGCAGCAGGAAGGTACAAAAATCACTTTTCTGCTTCAGATTTGTTTCTAAATTTATCTGTAGGAGGAAACGGTGAGCGCACCGCAACTGTTTATCATCCTGCAGCCGCTCCGACGTCTCCTTCCAGCGAACCGACTCAATTTGTTTTGTTCCCACTGTATGTCTGAGTGTGTGTGTGTGTGTGTGTGTGTGTGTTGATAAGAAGAGCTGGTGTTGTTATCAGCCACAATTACATCCCAACATAAAGAGATGGAGAAGGAGTGGGTGGAAGGAGGTGAACTCCATTGATATGCTAATATCTGTCACACTCGTTCATCGGAGCCTGCTCAGAGTGACAGCCAGAGAATGGAGGCTTTTCCTTTTCGTTTCATTACAGTACAGCCGGAGACTGAAACCACTCATTAGTGACAGAAAGAGAGGCGGTGCCTTCAAGGAACACGTGCAAACTGGAGCACAGTGAAGGTTACACGCTTCAATTTAAGATATTTAACATTTTTACTGCTTTAAAACCAAGTCAGACTTGCAAAACTTCACAAATTGTTTAATGTATATTTAGTCAGCCTGTATATACACTCACCGGCCACTTTATTAGGTACACCTTGTTAGTACCAGGTTGGACCCCCTTTTACCTTCAGAACTGCCTTAATCCTTCATGGCATWGATTCAACAAGGTGCTGGAAGCATTCCTCAGAGAGTCTGGTCCATGTTGACATGATGGCATCACACAGTTGCTGCAGATTTGTCGGCTGCACATCCATGAT
>NW_013952661.1:754395-756170 GCF_001266775.1 Austrofundulus limnaeus
GTCATAAAGGGATGGACATGGTCAGAAGATGGTACACTGTAGTCATAAAGAGATGGACATGGTCAGAAGATGGTACACTGTGGTCATAAAGCGATGGACCTGGTCAGAAGATGGTACACTGTGGTCATGTACCATTGCCATGTGATTGGCTGATTCCCCATTTGTGTTAATGAACAGGTGGACATAATAAAGTGGCCGCTGAGTGTGTGTGTTAGCATGTCCCAGTGTTGACTTAGCTTCCATGCCTCGAGCCTCAAACTGTGCATCAGGGACACACCTGGACACCTTCGGGGTCCAGGTGTGTATTTGCCGAGGGCCAGAATCTTCCAAAGTTACTTTGAATCAGATAATAGTAAGGGTGTCCTTTGGATTTTTATTGTAATATTTTAAGGTTTATATGGAAGTTGACCCAACATTTAGCAGAAGTTAGCCTTATACAGCTAACGGTGAATCACAAGGTATTGATTTGTTAATAAACATTAATGTGTTTGGTCTGAAGAAAACCCACTGGTGCACAGGTAGAACAGGTGTATTTGTTAGGGAAGACCTTTATTGTATTCTTATTAAAGTGTCTCCAGCAGGGACAGGACAGTCAGATACAGGCTTTAGTTTCTAAAACACAATATTAAAGCTAAAATGTGATGAAAACAATTAGTTGTTTATTAGAAACAAAGAGGATAAATTACAAATTAAAACCATGACTAAACTGAAGAACAAAGTGCTTTGTGATTTATAACTGTCACAGTTTCTGCTGTTGCCCTCATCCAGTTTCAGATTAGCATTCTTTCCTCACAGTTTGTGTCTTCTATCTTCTGATGTAACCCGTTTATTTCTCCAAGTATTCAGTCCACATCACTGGAACCATCAAAACTGTGTCCACCTGAGCAGTCGCCCACACACTTCATTAAAATTAATTTGACTGCAAATCCTGAAAAAAGAAACAAGATGAGGGTCAAAGGACTTTGATTTTGAAAGAGGTTAATGGCGTCCTCGCTGTGTTTTTGAGTTTAATTCCTCTGAAGGAGTGAAGGCACTTTCATCTGTTGGCTGCTGATACTCTGTCTGAGTGATTTGAGGTTTAAGCCGATAAGGAGAGGAGAAGCTCTTTAACAGAACAAGATGACACACCATGATAAGAGCAGCATGTGGGGTCTGTTAGCGCTGCCAGTGGGTTCTGCTGTCAGCCGCAGTGATACGGTCTAACACAACCAGTGGTTTTTACACACCGACCTGACTGAAGCACTGGGACAACCAAGTGTCCTGGTAAAGAACTGATGATTCTCTGGCAGAGTCTGCAGAGATTAGCCTGATGCAGCTAACGGTAAATCACGTGAGCCACGAGTGGTTTGCATTAACTTCCAGGCCTGGAGATATTGAGGCTAGAATCAGCCGAATGAATCAGTTAAAGCTAAACCAAGCATAGCTTCCTTTGAGTGTTGTCAATTTTTTACACAAAAATTGAATCTGTTTTAGCTGATGCAACATTTACCACAAGTTAGCTTTATGTAGCTAATGGTGAAARCTGTGATGTACCCTTTGTTTGTGTTATCTATTATTAGCCTTGTGCATTAGCCTGGTCTGTGTTAAGGCCAGGATCTGCAGAATCATACTTACAGTAAATTATAAAAGACTTCCTTTAGATTTAACTGTTTTTATTGGTTTTGTGTTCTTTACACATAAGCTTTCATCCATCCATCCATCCATCCATCCATCCATCTATCCATCTATCTATCCATCTATCTGTCCATCTATCTATCTATCTATCTATCTATCTG
>NW_013952661.1:756801-758775 GCF_001266775.1 Austrofundulus limnaeus
CCAACATTTGTTTGTTTGTTTATTTATTTATTTATTCCTTCATTCATTCATTCATTCATTCATTCATTCATTTAAACTGGCTAAGACCAGTATTTATCATTTATCTACACTGATTTATTAAATTAATTTTATTGTCTTGTTTTGTTGCCAGTTTTATCTCAACCCATCGTTGTTTCCTTCTGACTTTATGTTCTTATTAATTTGAACGTTTAGGAGTTCAAACTCAGTTTTATTACTCAAATAAAACTCCCAAATGAGAAAGATGTTTTTAGATCTGAACTTTACAGAGAAATCTGTGARGTTAATGGAGCCTATTGTTATAACATAATTTTACATTGTAGTGTCTAAGAGTGGGGGCCTCTTCTCAGGAATGCACAGATGTGTTATGCCTCTCTTAGTTCTCCAGCTTCAGAGCTTGGCACATATTACCATATTAGGAAGAGGAATGCTTAAGGTATACCGTGACAAAATTTATGATGCCTCTGTTGAACTACACTGTGAAGCCTATAAAGAGCCTTGTATGCCCCCACCCTTGGCCTTCGTTCTTCAACTTTCTTACTTGGTGAATCATTTGGCTTGGAGGCCATAATTTGGTTTTTGGCTGTAATCTCCTGGACTGCAAAATAAAGATTCTTGCTGTTCAACCAGCCTGTTTCAGAGTTTCTCTCTTCACTGAGCAGCAGCAGTTCTGCAGAACCAGAGGACCTGGTTTTTACACCTCAATATCACACTGCTGATTCAGGTTTTTAACCTGAAACGAACCAGTTCAGATCTGTAGAAATAATTTAATCAGTATTTAATCTGAGGAGTTAATTCAGTATTTAGAACGTGGAGTATTAACTCCACTTTTATTTATTTTTTGTTTCTGGGACATTTRAATCTGCAGCAGAGGAGTGACTTGATGAAGACCTGACTTTGTGGTTTCTGTAATGTTTCCCAGCTCCTGATGGGCGCCTGCTCCTCACTGATCCATCAGGAGAAGGAGCTGCAGGAGGTTAATGGAGGTCACAGCACAATGTGATTCTTCTTTCCTATCAGCAGCTCATCTTAACCCTCTTCAGCTCATTGTGCCTGCTCTTTGTCTGTTCGTCACCATGAATTTTATCTGCTTCTCCCTCTGTTTGTTCTGATCCCTTCCTCTTTGTCTGCTCCTCATCCTCCTGCCGCTGAGTCCGGACCGGACCGAAGGTTTTACATTAAACCTACAGAGAGCAGATCAAAGCGTGAGCACGGACCGCTCCACGGATAAAAGCTGGACGGGATGAGATCCAAAGTGTGATGACTGAAGCACACTGAGCTGCGAGGCAGGCTTTAACTTTGTTACAAACTACATGTGAACAAGTGTTGCAGAAAGAGACGTGTTCAGACCCAAACCTGCTGACGCTCACCGTTATAAAATAAAAATAAAAATAAAACCGTCCTTTAACACATGTTGGCTTTTATTTCCAGGAGAAATTCAAAAGGTTTAAGTGTAAAAAAAACATGAGAGAAACAAAACAAGCTTTCTGCAACACAAATGAACAAAAACAACACAACTTACAATGAAAGAAGCAGAATAAAACCTGATCTTCACAATAAAAGAAAAGTGAGGAGATAAATGAAGAGAGTCCAGTTTGTTGGCTCGGCTCGGCTCGGCTCGGTTGATGAAAGGTTCAAACTGTTTGTGTTTAAAAGCTCCTCTCTGTTCGGGGCGGACGCCTCGTTGTTCCAGCTTCATGATTCACAGCAGGTGAGAGTTAGACATAAAGTGTTGGGGTCTGCAGTGTTGGGGTCTGCAGTGTGTCAGGGTCTGCAGTGTTGGGGTCTGCAGTGTTGGGGTCTGCAGTGTGTCAGGGTCTGCAGTGTTGAGGTCTGCAGTGTTGAGGTCTGCAGTGTTGGGGTCTGCAGTGTTGAGGTCTGCAGTGTTGAGGTCTGCAGTGTTGGGGTCTGCAGTGTGTCAGGGCTGCAGTGTTGAGGTCTGCAGTGTTGAGGTCT
>NW_013952661.1:761175-764799 GCF_001266775.1 Austrofundulus limnaeus
GCCTGTCCATGCTAGTCTCTAGCCTCTCTAATGCTAATGCTAGCCTATAAATGCTAGTCTCTAGCCTCTCTAATGCTAATGCTAGCTTATCCATGCTAGTCTCTAGCCTCTTTAATGCTAATGCTAGCTTATCCATGCTTGTCGCTAGCCTCTCTAATGCTAATACTAGCTCATCCATGCTAGTCTCTAGCCTCTTTAATGCTAATGCCAGCTCATCCATGCTAGTCTCTAGCCTCTCTAATGCTAATGCTAGCTTATCCATGCTAGTCTCTAGCCTCTTTAATGCAAATGCCAGCTCATCCATGCTAGTCTCTAGCCTCTCTGATGCTAATGCTAGCCTATAAATGCTAGTCTCTAGCCTCTCTAATGCTAATGCTAGCTTATCCATGCTAGTCTCTAGCCTCTTTAATGCTAATGCCAGCTCATCCATGCTAGTCTCTAGCCTCTCTGATGCTAACGCTAGCCTATCCATGCTAGTCTCTAGCCTCTCTGATGTTAATGCTAGCCTATCCATGCTAGTCTCTAGCCTCTCTGATGCTAATGCTAGCCTATCCATGCTAGTCTCTAGCCTCTCTGATGCTAATGCTAGCTTATCCATGCTAGTCTCTAGCCTCTCTGATGCTAATGCTAGCTTATCCATGCTAGTCTCTAGCCTCTCTGATGCTAATGCTAGCCTATCCATGCTAGTCTCTAGCCTCTTTGATGCTAATGCTAGCTTATCCATGCTAGTCGCTAGCCTCTCTAATGCTAATGCTAGCTTATTCATGCTAGTCTCTAGCCTTTTTAATGTTAATGCCAGCTCATCCATGCTAGTCTCTAGCCTCTCTAATGCTAATGCCAGTTCATCCATGCTAGTTGCTAGCCTCTCTGATGCTAACACAAATGAATAGTCTCCTAATTTGTCAGCTCCAGCCTCTCAGTAGCGGTGCCGGTCTATCAATTATCAGATCAATAACTGGATTAGGAATAGATATAACCTTCTGCTACATGGATGTAGCGACCGCTGGTTGAGCAATAGTCTTAATTTTGGCCCTCATACTGCACCATACAGGACATGTTTTTAGAAAGTAGCTTTAGCTCATTTAGTTACACCGTTTCTCAAGCAATTTTTGTTCCTTTGGTGTGAACATTGTACCAACAAATACGGACCGGACCCCCCTAGAACTGCTTCCCTCCACAGATCCAGCAMATGCAGACTTCAACTCTTTTTCAAACTGTTTAAATGGACAAATCTATTTAATTTTGTGTATCTGTGTAAACTGCAGTGAGATTTAGAAAATCTTTTGGGAGCAAAGGCTTTTTACGAGCTTTTTTTTTGTGAGGTCTCTTGGCCCTCACCAGGTGGACAAACCACTTCAGCTTGAAAAGGTTTAATGTGAGGAGGAGGAACCAGTAAAAAAACCAACAACTCAAGGCAAACTGGAGAAACTCATCCATGCATGTGGAGCAGGTCCTGCTGTGAAGTAAACATTAAAGCCACTGAAGCACCGTGCAGCCCTGCTGGAGGAGCAGAGGGTCTGCAGCTGCAGGAAACACAGGAAAAGCTGCGATAAGTAAAGTTAAAGAAGAGCTTATTACATTTCACTCATTGTTAATGAGTAACTTTCACACAACACTGCCCACCGTGTTTCTCTTCACTTACATGGAGCAGAAACACCACAAACAGATTGYTTATTTGCATTTGCTCCTCCGCTGACTGCTTTAAAGGTTAAAGGAAATGGAAGAGGGGAGAAGGAACCGTGTTTTCTGCCATTAAAAAGTAAAGAAGTAAGAAAAAGAGAGACGTTTCCTGCAGCCAGAAGCCACCAATCAACCAGACACAACGGTTTATTTTTCTGTCCCCAACAAAGAAAGAGAGCCGAGCGAACTTAATGCTTTTAGCTGCTTTTAGCTGCTGTAGAAATAAAGCTTTGTGAAGCAGGGCAGTCTATCAGCTGTTTGATGCTCCGAGCGGCGGAGCTTCTTCTGTTTATTTCCCAACCATCCATCCTGGATAATTACAGCCTGGCAGCCTGGAGCTGTGTGTCGGTGAGGAGCACGGAGCCTGCGAAAAACAACAACAGGAAGTCCATTTAAAGAAGAGGAGGGAAGACTGTCAAACTGAGGAAATGAAAGATGAAAAAGATTGTTCTGCTGCAACGTTTGAGTGAAAAGATTCAGAATAAATTATCTTTTTACCAAACAAAGCTTTAAACAGTTTTATAAATGATAACTGAAAACTGCTTCACTTCTGGAGTCAACACTAATCGACACGGTTAAAACCAGCAAAACTTCCACCAGTTCTATTTCGTATAGGCTCCGCCCTTTAAGGCTATCGCTAGTGGGTTTATCCCTTGTGCATAGCGCGGGGGATAAACCTAGGGCTAAACTCACAGAATCTGGGGTTACAATATGTAACCAACATTTTAAAGATATGAAGCTAAAGTTTGGTGTGGTGGTCCCTGAGAATCATCAGCTGCGTTTCCATTGACCATGAAAATGCGAAAATTAAAAATTTGCTTAATGGAAACACGTCAGTTTAGAAAAAACGTACGTTTTGCGCTACGATGAGGTTGTTTTTCGGCCGTATCAAAATTGATGTATTTTGCAAAACTTTTTTTTGCAACACAGGAGTCACGTAATCAAGAACCAGCTGTTTCTACTGGCGAAAAAGCAACGAAGAAGAAGATAACAGGAAGTYAAACAAGTAGTAATACTGCGTTCCTGTTGTATCGGAACTTGAAATCCTGAAGCCGGACTGACGTCATTTCCGAGCTGATAGCGTTCCAGTTTCAAACATCGGAAAAAGCGTTTCTATTATTTTGCTCTGCAACAATAAAACGTACAATAATAGTGCTCTACGAGGTATTTTTGAGTGTACAAACAGTGTTAAAACATATATTTTAACTATCACTATAAAGCACTACAAGTACGTCTGACGTAATGTAAAATAAACAACACAAAACAGCTGCATTTGTTTACATGCAAGACTAGCAACATTAGCGGTGAGCTCGGACAATCATGCTAGTACGCTACTTATGTACATTAAACAAATATAAAAAGGGAAAACAAACAAACAAATTACACTCGTTTTTATTCTGCCTCCTCTCTTCTTACTTTCTGTCTGTTAAATAACGGGGATGGTGTTTGTGTACGAAAGATTACAGCTCAACATTAGCCGTTAGCTTAGAGAAACATGCTAATAATAGCACGACCGCTGACAGTTTCATGTGCGCAGCAGCCATGTTGAAATGATGACGTAACGCATTTTCGGGCTGCTCGGGTGTGGTTTGGATGTGCCGACCTCCCGACTCAAAACTACGACTTCAACTGGAACGCCCCCTGAAGTCGTAGTTTTGACCCCCCGACTCAAAACTACGACTTCAACTGGAACGCCCCCTGAAGTCGTAGTTTCGACCCCCCGACTCAAAACTACGACTTCAACTGGAACGCCCCCTGAAGTCGTACTTTCGACCTCCCGACTGGAAACTACGACTTCAGGGGGCGTTCCAGTTGAAAAATAGAACTCGGAGGCTCGAAGCTACGACCTCCGAGGACAACTGGAACGCAGCATAAAATCACAGAAGTAGTAAAAGAAAGTAGAAAAATCACCGACTACAATTTCCCAAAAACACAGCATACGTA
>NW_013952661.1:764910-766378 GCF_001266775.1 Austrofundulus limnaeus
ATCGCTGCCATGTTTGTAATGACTTATCATGAGAACAAACGTATTCACGTGACTTTAATAGTTTTTCTTACTTAATAGAAACACCGCAATTGCGAAACTGTGTTTTTCGACATTAACAGAATATCGACAAAGTTTTGCGTACATTTACAATGGAAACGCAGTGTTTCATCTTCAAATGTAACCAGATAATAAATAAATGTTTCTAGCTACAGTCTGCAGATTCCTGACTCTTATTTCAGTTTGAGTTTCTGCCTTCAGGGATTAAAACCTGGAAACTAGAATGTAAATGCAGCGGATTGAGTCTGTTTGTTTGGATCCAAGCGTTCCTCTCATGAACTGACTCAGAGTTTTCTCTTTGTGGAAAGAATATAACTCCAGTCTGGTTTCAATAGAAACTTGATTTTTATCACTTCGTAGAACTCAGACTAAATGTTTTATAGTTTTAGATGTAAATCATCTTTATACCACATTAAAATTGAGCTCAGTCTTTAAAACTAGAGTTTTTGTCGTTTTTAGTGTTTTTTAAGGCCGAGGCGGCCATCTTGAATCAGGTTGACTCATCATCAAAGTTCCTCTAAAAACAAACAAAAAGAGGAAATAGTGTTTGTATTTCCACTTTACTAAAGCTGTCAGCTCACTGATCCGCTGAGGTTCTGACAGTGAAAACATGATGAGTAACAGAAACAAGCAGCTGATACATTAATAAACAAAGCTCCAGTAATTAATACATGGACACAGAGACATCTGCCGTCCAATAATATGTCAGTGTGTGCCGCAGGCTGCAGCTGATTGGTGGAGAGCTCATTATCCACATGACTGAGGCTCAGACAGCGGAACTGATTGGTCGCTGAAGGGAAATGGAAACGTGATTGGTTCGAGTTCAGTCTGAAATATAAATTAGCTGCTTTGCTTTAAGGTGAAATATGCAAATAGACGAGTGGATTCAGTGAAAGTCAAACCGTCAGGCTGCAGAACCACCGTTTAAAGTTTTATTTCAATATTTTCATGTAACCTCGACACATTTAAAGGTTGTTAAAGAGTTGTTGGTTCTCAGCCTGAGCAGGGTGTCCTGCTTTAAATAAACGTTCAGTTTATCTAAACATTTTAACATTAATACAATGATGTGAGGTTAATTTCTCATTATTAACATGTTACAGAGACAGAATCATCATCCAGACCTGGTTTAAATCTGATCTGTTTGTTTCTGTAAATCAGTTCACAGGTTCTGAAACGACCCGATCTCAAAAACAAGCTGGTCTAAAAGAACTGCACCAGTTATTTAAGTTTTTAGTTCTGTCAGTATCTTCTGATGATGGTTTAAATTCATTACCAGTTCTCTGAAACACAGTTACTCTAAACAGAGTTCACATTTATTATTATTAGTATTATTTATAAAAAGGTTCAAGTGTTTCAGCTCTGCAGTCATTTAAACAAATGGCAACATCCATCCATCCATCCATCCATCCAT
>NW_013952661.1:769748-771661 GCF_001266775.1 Austrofundulus limnaeus
TGTGTGTGTGTTTCTAACACACTCAGACCTGTCAGCACCAAACGAATGAACAGAAGAAAACACATTTAAATGCTGAGTCTCCACTCTGATCGAAGTCTCCTAACACACCAATTATCATCAMCTCGTTCAGGTAACAGCTGCTGCACGCTCAGGAGACGCACAACAACACAACAACACAACTCCAGGAACACAATAAAGGTCCTGAATGTTAAAATGAGTCCAGGCTTTAAATGAATCACAGTCTGAGCTGAACGGACTTTAACATTAAACTAAARATTATGTAGTCATACAGAGCAGCAGGACTTAGCTTTATGTTTAATAAGAGTTGTTGGTTAAAAACCCAGAGTATTTACCTCAGTGAGTTTATCTAAACACAGACACACATTCTGCATTAGAACAAAACTACCTTTACTAAAACTGAAATCAAAGGATTTATTAGGATGTTCYTTTCTGCCTTTAGTCTTATTAAAGACATGTTGGAGTGTTAGCATCAATGTTAGCATCAATGCTAAACATGCTAACTCTCCTAGCTTCTTGCTAATGGTTGTTTTGAAACATAATAAAAGCCAGTTGTTGCACGTTGGTTTAAAAACATCAGCTTGGTTTAAGAAGTGTCAGCTTTACACCAGCTCTGGCCCACACTGCCCCACCATCAGGGGCCAGTAATCGTTCCTCACTTTACTGAAATCAAAACATCAAAGTTGTTTTATTTAGATTCTGATCTGAAACGGTTGAAAACAGAGAAAAAAAACAAATCTTTATCCAAACTAAAGAAGCTTTTTTCATCAGGTGCTTTTCATCAACTGGTTTTGCTTATTTAGAAAATATATTTTTATCTGGCAAAGTGTTTTTATTCAGCTGCAGAGAGACTGGATTCCAATAGATTTTAAACTGTGACATTTTAAAATCTGTGTTTAACTGGAAGCCATAAATCAGCTGATGTCAGCGTTCATCACTTCACCGTACGGTTCAAGTTCCTCAGGGATCAGCTGTAACCAGCATGCATCACAAGAACTGCAAACTGACACAATAAACATAAATCTGAAGCTACGGTAGATTTATGTATCGCTGCTTTATTTGTTTGTTTATTTGTCACATTTCTCTCTGAAAGGAYCGACTCAGTCGTGTTTTCCCACCGACACGGGAAGAAAAACCTGAGAGAAGTGGAGAAATGATGGAGTGAAAGCTCAGCTCACAATGTGAGCCTGTTTATTTCCTGCCAGAGTGCACCTGAGCTCACCTGAACTAAACACACACTTCCTCACATCATCACTGATTCAGGAAGCTGAATGTAAATGTGTGCGAGCAGCATCCACAGCCTCGTGGCTAAAAGGAAAAAATCAATTAGATGTCTCGTTAGAGCTCCCGTCTCCCTTCAAGCTGATTTTAATTCCTCACCTCCAAACATTTTATTGATCAGCTTCATATTCACACATTTACCATCCGGTTTATCACGCCTCACATCAGGCTGCGGTCAATACTCTCCTCCTGAGGCTGTTTATGTCAGCCTCGTACAATTTGTATCTGCACACAAGCCTCCCAGGGCTTGTTCTGCAGTCTTTGGGAGAAACTAATAAGTGTCTCTGACTGAGGCTGAGTTTCTCCCTTCAAAACAAATAAACATAGAGGAGCAGTGATCATATTAGTCTGTTCTGAGTGTGAAGACAGAGAAAATACGATCGTGTTGATGGGAGATGGAAAACAAAAACCWGAACGACGCAAATGACTGAATAACGAGGTCGAGGAGATAAAAACAGAGAAACCAACCAGAGCGTGCAGTCACCATGTGGCTGAAACTAGAAACTAAAACAAAACATTTACGCTTTTTATATCTTTGTCTGATTATTAAAGGGATCCATTAGTTGTAACATTAGACTTTATTTGATAAACATTTATTTTAACTGTAAAATAAA
>NW_013952661.1:772939-775886 GCF_001266775.1 Austrofundulus limnaeus
GTCTTTATTTTACAGTTAAAATAAATGTTTATTAAATAAAGTTTAATGTCACAACTAATCATGGATCCCTTTAAACAGATCAGGTTTTACACAAGCTGAGGCTGCAGTCTCATCAGGACCAGCTCTGGCAGGACTGATCCAGGGTCTTGGTCTCTGATCCTGTCTGTGMGTTTATGGAGAGGAGGGGGTCTGGTTTGGGGTCCACAGGGTCTCACTGTATGCAGATGATGTGGTTCTATTGGGGTCTTTGGGCCAGGACCTTCAGCGTTCTGGGTTTCTCTCCTGGACCTGTCCTCAGCTTGCTAACCTGTATTGTTGGCCTCCTGCAGCCCCGCCCCCCATGACTCCACTAGAACAGTTTTTCCAGCACTTTGTTTTCAGACCCAGACATCTGTAGCACTTAGATTATTCTCCATTTTCATCTTGACCTGTTGTCAGGTTTGAAATTAAAAGTAATTATTCTGTAAACGGAGCTTTTGTTTTGGCCTCGGTGCAGATTAATGTGTCACTTCCTGTTTTTAATGATGTCAGCGGACCTCCAGCTGCTGCCTGGTGGCTCTGGTTTTAGAGAATCACCCGTGCCGATGGTGCTGACGCTGTCTGAGCACCTCTTGTTTCTGCTCCCTGTTCTGTTGGTTTGTGAGCTGAGTGGCAGCTGGGAGGACGGAGCAGAGGAGCTGCAGGCTGAATAATGTGATGCATGGTGATGAGCACAGGCCACTTTCACCATCTGCCTCGGGGACCGAGGGCCGACTTGTTACGCTACTGATTCACCCAAAACTGATTACAATAAATGTGAAAGAGAAATTAACATGAAATAAACCATAAATCCTTCACTTCCTGCAGAAAATTTAATCAACTCGAACTGCAGCCGAGAAAAGTTTCATTTTTTCTTTCATTCTGATTCAGTTATTAGTTTCACTTCCTAAATGTTTATATTAACAGATGACTGCAGATTAACTCTGGTCCAGGACAGACCGGAGACATGTCTCTGGTTGTGTCTCTGGTCCTGGACCAAAGACATGTCTCTGGTTGTGTTTCTGGTCCACATTGGACCAAACACATGTCTCTGGTTGTGTCTCTGGTCCTGGGCCAAAGACATGTCTCTGCTTGTGTCTCTGGTCCTGGACCAAAGACATGTCTCTGCTTGTGTCTCTGGTCCTGGACCAAAGACATGTCTCTGCTTGTGTCTCTGGTCCTGGACCAAAGACATGTCTCTGGTTGTGTCTCTGGTCCGCATTGGACCAAAGACATGTCTCTGGTTGTGTCTCTGGTCCACATTGGACCAAAGGCATGTCTCTGGTTGTGTCGCTGTTCCTGGACCAAAGACGTGTCTCTGGTGTGTCTCTGGTCCACATTGGACCAAAGACATGTTTCTGGTTGTGTCTCTGGTCCACATTGGACCAAAGACATGTCTCTGGTTGTGTCTCTGGTCCTGGACCAAAGACATGTCTCTGGTTGTGTCTCTGGTCCAGGATGGACCGTGGACCTGACTGATCCCTCAGCCTCTCGGCTGATTTAGAAACGAGACCCCGTTAGGTTTTATTTTTTCCTTCAGGGTCCCAGGTTCTGATCCAGTCCAGACTTCATGAGGTCAGAACCAGCTGAACTCGATCAAAACTAAAAACATTTTATGTTTATTTCAAAAATAAAACCAGTGTTTCTGAAAGAGATTAAAACAGCTAAAATGAGCTAAATCAACTAACAGCTGAAATTATCAAATTTTAGTAAATTCATCTGAACAGTATCTAAATGCTAAACGTACCTGAACAATAGCTGAAATTTAAAATGATTAAACTAAGAGTAAATAACAAACCAGCTAAACATTAGCTAAAAGCTCAAATTAGCTGAATTCAGCAGAACATTAACTTTAAACTGAAATGATCAAATGAGTAGCTTAGAGCTAAATTTATCTGCACAGTTGCTAAAAGATACGTTTGTGAACAGCAGCTACAAGCTAAAATAAATAAACCATAGCAAAAAACCAGCTAAACGGTAGCTAAAATATTTGAACGGTATTTAAAAGCTAAAATGATTCAAATAGTAGCTAAACGCTAAAATTAATAAACCAGTTGCAAAAAGCTAAAACAAGCTCAATATTAGCTAAAAGCTAAAATTATCTGAAAAGCAATTAAAAGCTAAAATAATAGCTAAAAGCTAATCGAAGAGAAAAAAATAAGTAGGTCCTCTGGATGGTTCTTCTTTAGTGAAACGTTTCGTCTCTCCTCCAAGAGACTTCTTCAGTCTGAGTTTCAGGTGAGCTAAAAGCTAAAATGATCAAAATAGTAGCTAAAAGCTAAAATTGTTTGAAATGTAATTAAAAGCTAAAATAATGGCTAAAAGCTAAAATGATCTAACCAGTAGCTTAATGCAGAACAATACCTAAAAGCTAAAATTACAAGAGCTGTAGCAAAAAGTTAAGTGTTTAAACAGTAATAAATGCTAAAACCAGCTATACAATAGCTAAAAGCTAAAGTAATCTAAGCAACAACAAAAATGCAAAACTGTTACTAAAAGTTTAAATGATCAGAAGTGAAGCTAAAAGCTAAATCATTTGAACAATAGCTAAAAACTATCTAAATACTTGCTAAAAGCTATAAAGTACTAAAGAGTAGCTAAAACCTAAACTTATCAAGTTAGTAGCTAAAAGCTTAAATTAGCAACGTTTCATTTCCTTTAATTAACCTGATTTATTAGAGATCTTATTTAAGCAGGACCTGTGTACAAACAAAAGTACACATCGTAAAAACGTTACACAAGACACAATTAATCCTCCTTAGTCCAATCCTCTTTTTATTGTACCTGTACCCTTTAGGAGGTATTTTAAAATGTTACAGTAATGTGTCCTACCATCTGTATGCTGATTGATTTGATTTGATTTGATTTGATTTGATTTGATTTGTTTATTTATTTAACAGGAAAAGATTATTAAAAATCAAGCCTGACT
>NW_013952661.1:777862-779726 GCF_001266775.1 Austrofundulus limnaeus
GCTTTCTGTGAAGCACTTTGTGATGTTTGTGTCTGTGAAAGGTGCTATAGAAATAAAGTTTACTTACTTACTTATTTAATATTTTTAAATAACCCTAAATATTAAACCTAACAAAACCGTAGCTCCAGCTTAACAGTAGCTAAAAGCTAAAAATTAAAACAAACATGCTGAAAATTTCAAAAAGCATTAAGTTTTTTAAGAGTTTGAAGAAATCCGAGCCATGAGAAAAAAAGTTTCAATAAAATCTGCAAAAAGCAGAAACTGTAGCTGCAATGAGCTGAAAGTTTTGTTAGCTGAACATCAGCTGAAATGTTGACATGTTGGGTCAGAACTTTGAAAAGCATCAGGACTTTTCAGATATTAGTTGTTTGAAAGTGAAGCTGGAGCCATGAATCATAATGAACGGGACATTTCCACACATTATTTTCTGTAACGCGGACAAACGACCCGAGGAACTCCCATTGTGTTGCTTTGTCTGCCAAACTTTGTGTTTGTGTAAAATCCTGCGCTTCCTGTGAGAGAGATGAACGAGCAATAATTAGACGGATCGCAGGAGGGCGAGGAGAAGGTGGAGGAGGAGCGCCAAGGTCGAAACACAGAATTATTAAATATTACTGAGCGAGGAGAGGAGGAACAGGAGTCCAAATCTTCTCTGGGACATGATAAAAATCACACTTTTTATTAAAAAAACTGCTTTAATCAAACTTTATCCAGGTTAAAGTGCAGGTATGACTCAAACTTTTAATTAAGTCTCAGGAAAGGTTTGAGCAGGAAAAATCTATCATGTTGTTTTTCCAGGAAACATTCTCATAAGTTCTTAGTTCACTAGTTCCTCCTAATCTTTTACAAACACAGTTTAAGTTTATTTTATGGTGCAGTATGAGGGCCAACCAGCAGTCGCTACATCCTTGTATCAGGAGGTTATTCTTAAAGTAGCTATCGATCTGATTAATGATAGGCCGACACCGCTAACTGAGGCTGGAGCTGACAAATGAAGACACTATTCATTTGTGTTAGCATCAAAGAGGCTAACAACTAGCATGGATAAGCTGGTGTTAGCATTGGAGAYGCTAGRMACTAGCATGGATAAGCTGGTGTTAGCATTGGAGAGGCTAACAACTAGCATGGATAAGCTGGTGTTAGCATCGGAGAGGCTAGCAACTAGCATGGATAAGCTAGTGTTAGCATTGGAGAGGCTAATGACTAGCATGGATAAGCTGGTGTTAGCATAGAAGAGGCTATTAACTAGCATGGATAAGCTGGCGTTAGCATTGGAAAGGCTAACAACTAGCATGGATAAGCTAGTGTTAGCATCGGAAAGACTAGCGACTAGCATGGATATGCTGATGTTAGCATTGGAGAGGCTAGCAACTAGCATGGATAAGCTGGCGTTAGCATTGGAAAGGCTAACAACTAGCATGGATAAGCTAGTGTTAGCATCGGAAAGACTAGCGACTAGCATGGATATGCTGATGTTAGCATTGGAGAGGCTAGCAACTAGCATGGATGAGCTGGTGTTAGCATTGGAGAGGCTAGAGACTAGCATGGATAGGCTATCATTAGCTTTGGAGAGGCTAGTGACTAGCATGGATAAGGTGGTGATAGCGTTGGAGAGGCTAATGACTAGCATGGATAAGCTGGTGTTAGCATAGAGGAGGCTATTGACTAGCATGGATAAGCTGGTGTTAGCATCGGAAAGGCTAACAACTAGCATGGATAAGCTAGTGTTAGCATCGGAAAGACTAGCAACTAGCATGGACATGCTGATGTTAGCATTGGAGAGGCTAGCAACTAGCATGGATAAGCTGGCATTAGCATTGGAGAGGCTAGCGAGTAGTATGGATAAGCTGGCATTAGCATTGGA
>NW_013952661.1:782590-785553 GCF_001266775.1 Austrofundulus limnaeus
CCTCAGGTTTGTCCTGTCCTCAGGTTGGTCCTGTCCTCAGGTGAGTCCTGTCCTCAGGTGAGTCCTGTCCTCAGGTGGGTCCTGTCCTCAGGTTGGTCCTGTCTTCAGGTGAGTTCTGTCCTCATGTTGGTCCTGTCCTCATGTTGGTCCTGTCCTCAGGTTGGTCCTGTCCTCAGGTGAGTCCTGTCCTCAGGTGAGTCCTGTCCTCAGGTGGATCCTGTCCTCAGGTTTGTCCTGTCCTCAGGTGGGTCCTGTCCTCAGGTTTGTCCTGTCCTCAGGTTGGTCCTGTCCTCAGGTGGGTCCTGTCCTCAGGTTGGTCCTGTCTTCAGGTGAGTTCTGTCCTCAGGTTTGTCCTGTCCTCAGGTTTGTCCTGTCCTCAGGTTGGTCCTGTCCTCAGGTGGGTCCTGTCCTCAGGTTGGTCCTGTCTTCAGGTGAGTTCTGTCCTCAGGTGAGTCCTGTCCTCATGTTGGTCCTGTCCTCAGCAGGTCTGTCTGCAGGTCCCAGCTGCCTGAGGACAGTCTGTGGTTCTGCAGGTGTCTGGAGGTCTTCAGGGACCCTGTCACTCTGCCCTGTGGACACCTGCAGACTGTGTGGAGGAGCACCTGTCTCTGTCCTCTGTGGACAGGAGACACAAGCTGTGGGTCAACACCTTCATCTCTGAGCTCAGCTGGACCCAGAACCTGCAGCAGGGCCCAGCAGGACCACCAGGACCAGCAGGACCTTCCTGTGGGAGACGAGCACGAGGACAAGAAGGAGGTCCAGAAGGCAGAGGTCTGGATCCAGCAGGTGGTCTTTCAGAGGAGGATGAAGATCCAGGATCTGAGGCGGTCCCTGCAGATCAATAAYGACTCTGCAGATCAGGAGACAGCTCAGGGGGTCCAGATGTTCCCCTCCCTGATCCAGAACCTGGAGCAGGCCCAGCCTGAGCTCCTCACCAGGATCGAGGAGAAGCAGAGACCAGGTCCAGGTGGTCCTGACTGAGCTGGAGCAGGAGGTCTCCCAGCGCCTTCAGGTCCAGAAACTGTCCTGCTCCAGAGATCCAGTCCTGGTCCAGCAGAGCCTCCCAGTCCTTGAGGCGGTTTCTCAGGGTCCAMACTGGACCCGGGTGAAGGCCTGAGCAGGACTGTGATGGTCCGGCCCCGGACCAGCTGACAGAGATCTGCAGGACTCTGAGATGAGGAGCCTGCCTCATTTTGGGGTCCACGTGACTCTGGACCCGGGTACCGCTCACCCCGCTCTGGGAAACAGGTCCACTGTGGACCGGTCCCCAGTAGGGGGTCTTTATGTTCTGGGGAAGCAGGACTTCTCCTGCAGCAGGTTCTACTTCCACGTCCAGGTCCAAGGAAAGACCTGCTGGACTCTGGGGGTCGCCTCAGGGTGTGTCAACAAGAAGGAAGATCTGGGTCTGAACCTGGGGAACGGGTACTGGACCCTGCAGCTCCAGAACAGGAAGGACTACGTGGTTCTGGAGAAGACCCCCGTCCCTCTTCCTGTGACTCATGACACGGTGCAGGTCCTGGTGGACCACGAGGAGGTTCAGGTTCAGTTTTACGACATGGAAGGGGGGCGGTTCTCCTTCACCAAGACCCTCCACCTGCTCCTCGGTCCTGGTCCGAACGACGGGGGCCAGAACTCTGCTCCTCTGGTCCTGTCCTCCGTTAACGAGCTCAGGTCAGCCTGAGGACTTTAATCTGTCTTTAATGCTTTTATTTTGAAAGGACAAACAGGTTAAAGGCTTTTAATGTTGTAAATATTTTCAACTCCAACAAAACAGTTTGATTTGGTTTAATCTGAAAACTGGTTTCAGTTCATGTTTTGATAAAAGTCACTGGATCAGGTCTTTGCTGGATCTCATCAGGTTTCNTTAGCATTGGAGAGGCTAGCGAGTAGTATGGATAAGCTGGCATTAGCATTGGTGAGGCTAGAGACTAGCATGGATAAGCTGGTGTTAGCTTCGGAGGCTAGCAACTAGCATGGATATGCTGGTGTTAGCATTGGAAACACTGGGTGTCTGCCTGCTTTTATTGTTTAATAAAGTTTTTGTAACCAGAGTCTGCTCATGTGCAGCTTTAAGCCCCGCCCTCTCCTCCTCACACAGTCCTGTTGGGGCGGGGCTTAATAAACTCATCTCACTGGGGTTCTTCAGCCATGTTGGATTAAAACCACCGTTAGCTCAGAGTTGTCACCAGATTAAACCTGAAATTGTAATTTTTAAAATAAGTGTGTTTATCGTCAGCGACCTGAGAACAGATCATGTGCCTGCAGGTCGGCTCCTTCCTCCTCCTCCTCCTCCTCCTCCTCCTCCTCCTCCTCTCTGCAGGAGGAGATTGTTGACTCCAGCCTGCTCTGAGTCACTCTGGATGCTTTTATTTAATATTTGATGAGTGTCCTGCTGTGGGTTCAGTGATGAAGATGCTGCAACAACCCAACTGATGCAGCATCATCATCCTAATGAGGCTGACCCTGCTGAGTCAGCAGRCAGCTGACCAATCACAGCAGCTGATGGTGAGAGGAGACGACCCTGAATGATCAGATTTTATTTTGTTAAATCAGTTTTCAGGACTGTTGGAGCTGAAGGTCTGGACCTCCCTGATCCAGCTCCTCCTCACTTCTGGTGTCGCAGTGAAGCATTCTGGGTCATTTTCATCAGAAAGTTCATCTGCAGCAGAAAACTGTGACCCTAAACTGAATTTATTGTTGTTTAACCTACAGCTGAGCCACTCCTCCTCCTCCTCCTCACTGTGTTTTACAGAGACTGATGGATTATTGACGGAGCGATCGATAGGAGGAGGAGAACGAGTGAAAGTAGGCCACCCACATGTTCAGACTCATCTGTCAGCCCAGTCTGAGGAGGAGGAGGAGGAGGAGGAGATGACCACGCAGAAACAGGGATTTATTCTTCTTAAACAGAAACGTTTATCTGATGGTGGTAACAGCACATGTTATTATACATTTATTATATA
>NW_013952661.1:793267-794532 GCF_001266775.1 Austrofundulus limnaeus
CACACACACACACACACACACACACACACACACACACACACACACACACACACACACAGAAGAAAGAGACAAAACAAACCAAACTGCTGAACGTCAGGTTTTTAGCTCCTCTGGAGCGTCGGCTCACGTCTCAGTCTGGCTGGATTATGTTAATCTGTGAGAAAAGGTTGAAGGAGATGAAGATGAGCATCYGCTCTGGTTTTGTCAGGATATTAGGCAGATTATGGAAATTAGCTCTGGATTTAAATATTTCTCCAAAGCCGGCTGCCTCTGAGTCTTAACTCAGATGATTCTTCACTCTTCCTGGTTTCTCTGAGCTTCAGCAAACATTTGATTTACAGACTGAGGTGAGAACAAACRGTTCATAATCTGTCTTTGMAAGAAGCTCGTTAATCCCACTGACWSTCAGCAGCTTTTAATCCAGGTGGACCACGGAGAGAAAATACTTCCCTGTGTTTGATTTGTGTCAGTGTGAACAAAAACTCAACAAACAATAATTAGTTAGACAGAACACCACCGACCAGTTCAACTTCCTGTATCATCCAACCATCATCCAACCATCATCCAACCATCCTTTAACCAACCAACATCCAACCAGTTAGACTGCTGCAGAAATTGATCAGAGCAATAAATATACAGATTATTAATCCAGCACAGATTAAATATTCTGACTGCAGCTGCAGGACAGACTTCATTATCATCCAACCATCAACCAACCATCATCCAACCACCAACCATCCAATCAACCATCCATCATCCAACCATCAACCATCCATCATCCAACCATCAACAATCCATTAACCAACCATCCATCATCCAACCATCAACCATCCATCAACCAACCATCAACCAACCATCCAATCAACCATCCATCATCCAACCATCAACCAACCACCAACCATCCAATCAACCATCCATCATCCAACCATCCATCAACCATCCATCAACCAACCATCATCCAACCATCCATCAATCATCCATCATCCAACCATCCATCATCCAACCGTCAACCATCAATTAACCAACATCCATCATCCATCCATCATCCAACCATCATCCAACCACCAGCCATCCATCACCCAACCATCCATCATCCAACCATCCATCATCCAACCATCAACCATCCATTAACCAACCATCCATCATCCATCCATCATCCAACCACCAGCCATCCATCAACCATCCATCATCCAACCATCAACCATCCATTAACCAACCATCCATCATCCATCCATCATCCAACCATCATCCAACCATCCATCAAC
>NW_013952661.1:795053-797093 GCF_001266775.1 Austrofundulus limnaeus
GGGGGTGATGTCCCCATCAGCAGAGCTCCTTGGATCATTCAGACCCACAGACTCGTCCATGATGAGGTGTGTGTTCTTGGTGGTCTCCTGCTGWCTTTATTAGTGCAGAAACAAGTCATTTTTCTGTTGATTCCTGGCTGAATCCACAAGTCTGTAAATTTATGTTGGACCAGTGAACTGACACTGATGAAGAATATTTGGTGCAGAAAAGTCAAAACCCATTTCAGAATAAAAGAATTTGTTTCCTGTGGAGTTGAACAGGTCGTCTCCTCTCAGCTCCTGCAGCAGGAAGTCTTTTCATCTTRGAACTGAAACTTTTTCCTGTAGAGACTAAAATAAAAAAAACACCACCTTGTTCTGCTAAATAAGGTTTGAATTAAAGCGAGTGCGATGAGTGTCGGTGTTGTTGTTCCTGTCGCTCATCCCTCCAGCTTCATTAACTTCCTGTTTCTAAACCGTGCTTCTCATCTTCTTGACCGTGTCTGATTAAATGAGCTGTCAATCATCCGGCTGGGCCCCCAGAGCAGCAATTACAGCGTGATTATTACCTCAGTCACAACATGGAGGATTAACAGCTTCACTGACTGCAGTGTACTTTAACAGAGAATCATTTAAAACTGAAGCAGAGTACAGAGTCACTTTAACAACTTTATCCAGTCTGTGATTGATTTATCTTTTATTGTTATAAACAATAATGAGCATCAAAGATAATAATTAAATCCTTTCTGAAGGATTGTTTCTTGTCCTGCAGGTTCCAGGTGAGCAGCAGGTCCAGGTGAGCAGCAGGTCCAGGTGAGCAGCAGGTCCAGGTGAGCAGCAGGTCCAGGTGGTGGACTGTGAGTTCATGACCTGTTTGGTCGCCATCTTTGCTCCATGGTCAGTGGTCAGGATGGGTGGGGCTCACTCTAGTGTTGTTCAACTCTATGATCCTGACCCAGAGAACCAGATCCTGGATCCAAGCAGCTGAAAGGATCTTCCTGTTCCTCCTGGACCCTGTCCCACTGGGACAAGACCCAGACCTCTACATGGTCCTCTTTGGTCCTCCAAGAGGAGCTGAAGAGGTGGAGTCTGGACCAGCTGTCTCCAGGACTWCAGATCGTTGTTAACATTTGGAGTTTGGGTCAGGATCTCCTAACGACTCATGAAAACAGGTTTGAATATAAATCAGTGATGGTCTGAAGTCTCCAGCTGCTGGTCTGTGGCTGAGAAACTCTTTGTTTCAGCAGTTTCCCCTCAGTTTTATTTATTTATTTATTTATTTATTTAGTGTTCAGTGTTTAACATCCAGAGCTACTTCTTGTTTGGATTTAATCTGATTTCTTATGAAGCTGCATTATTTGAGCTGCAGTTCAGAGCCNACCATCCATTAACCAACCATCCATCATCCATCCATCATCCAACCACCAGCCATCCATCAACCATCCATCATCCAACCATCCATCATCCAACCATCCATCAACCAACCGTCCATCATCCAACCATCCATCATCCAACCACCAACCATCAACCATCCATCATCCATCCATCATCCAACCATCCATCAACCATCCATCATCCAACCATCCATCAACCAACCATCATCCAACCACCACCCATCCATCAACCAACCATCATCCAACCATCCATCAACCAACCATCATCCAACCATCCATCAACCAACCATCATCCAACCACAACATCCATCCATCAACCAACCATCAACCAACTATCATCCAACCACCAACCAATTATCATCCAACCATCATCCATCCATCCATCCATACATCATTCATCCATCCATCCATCCATCTATCCAACCATCAACCCAACCATCTTTCCATCCATCCATCATCCATCCATCAACCAACTATCATCCATCCATTATCCATCCATCCATCATCCAACCACCAACCAACTATCATCCAACCATCATCCATCCATCATGACTCAGTTTGTGTCAGACTTGTCTCTAAGGACCGGTCCACCTCTGGAGACCCCAGTGGGCGCGATGTCCCCATCAGCAGAGCTCCTTGGATCATTCAGACCCACAGACTCGTCCAT
>NW_013952661.1:797501-800651 GCF_001266775.1 Austrofundulus limnaeus
CACAAAAGAAACACCGCTCATCCGCTCGACTCCCATTGACGTCAGTCCGGCGTCACGTGACCGAGCAGAGGCCAATCAGCGCGCCGCAGCCGGAGAGCGCTGGCTCCTCTTCACACCGAGACACACGAAGAAGAAGGAGGCGAAGCAGGAGGAAGAAACGCCGAGCGAAGCCCCGTCCAGCCCGTAATGGCCTCCGGATCTGACCGAGGACCGTAGCCGCTGGATGTCCCTCCGTGTTCCGCCGGTTCCCTGCCCGCTGTGGATTACTGCCCCCGGCTCCGGACGGGACGGAGCGGCCCAGGCCATGGTGGCCCTAACGTATTGAGCTAGCTGTCGGCGGGGTGGGGGGGAGGCTCGGTTCTGATCGGCCCGGAAATCGGTGGATTGTTTACAGAGCTTCGAGCAGCTGGATCAGTCGGTGGATTAGCTGCGGTTCGGCGCGGTTCTGCGGCGGTTCGGAGCCTGTCGGGTCGGTGTCTGAGGTCGTGTTGGGAGCTAGGTAGCCCCCCACCCCCACCCCCCACCAGCTCGATCCGGACGACCTATCCGCCTGTTTTCTTTTTTATTGTGGGCTCTCGGAACCCGCCTCCTCCAGAACCACCCGAAAGGTTCTGTTTGTGATAAGATGGATTTTAACGGCAGCGGGGGGGCCAACGAGCTGCACAACAACCAGTTCTACCCCTGCGAGGAGAGCAAGCCGCTCCTGGGGGAGATGTCCGAGCCCGGGAGCAACAACACCAAGGTGGGCGCGGGGCCGGGTCCAGGTCCGGGTCCGGGGCCGTGCAGGAGGAGCCCCCACCCCTGCGGCGGCATGCGCTACAAGCTGCTGCACGAGGGGGACATCCAGGTGTGCGTGCTGAAACACCCGCGCACCTTCCTCAGCAAGATCCTCACCTCCAAGTTCCTGCGCAGGTGGGAGCCGCACCACCTGACGCTGACGGACAGCTGCCTGACGTCCGCCACGGTGAGTGGCCGTGCGCGTGCGTGTGTGCGTGCACGAGACCTCGCGTGTTTGTTTGTCTGTCTTTGCATGTCTAGACGCGCAGGCAGGTCACGCGCACAGGCTTTTGACGCATTTTCCTCAGGTCAGTAAAGATACGGCCCGCGGGCCAGGAGTGGCCCCCATACCTCAGTCCCCAGGGACCCGGACCAGTACCCGTCCACGTATCATTTTGTACAAATTAAAAATACTTTTTGAACACTGGATGTATGTAATCAGTGTTGTATAAAGTACCTCAAAGTGATACTTGAGTAAAAGTACAAGTATCTAATCATAAAAATACTTTGGTAAAAAAGTCCTCTAAAAATATTACTTGAGTAAAAGTCTTAAAGTATCTGCTTTTTTGTACTTAAGTATCAAAAGTAAATTTCTGACACAAAATCTACTTAGGTATTAAAAGTAAAAGTACTGAGTAAAAGTGAGCAGTTAGATTTTACAAAATGACATTTATTGGGAGGTAACTTCTCCAAAAACTATATTATATATGTTATATATTATATACTTCTTATCTTTTTAAAAAATGTACTGAGAAGAAAGTACAGATAATTGTGTAAAAATGTAATGAGTAAAAGTAAAAAGTACACTGAAAAATAATTACTCAACTAAATTACAGATACCCAAAAATTCTACTTAAGTACAGTAACAAAGTATTTGTACTTAGTTATATTCCAACTCTGTATGTAATACGGGTATTTTATTTTGAAAATCAGTCATTTAGTTAAAGGTTGAGTAGATCCAGAGGATGAACTCATTTTATCTGTTTAGATGAGATGCATCAGGACAGCCGTTCTGTTGACATCTTCCCAGTGATTGGCTCAGACGCTGTGGCTTTTCAAACTAAAATCGATATTTTGGAGTTTATTATTTCCTAATTATTTGTTTGTTTGTGTGTTGTGATGCAGTAAAAAGCGCAGCAGGAGGTTTTGTGGTGAACGTGTTACTCTTCACTCTAAAGGCTTGTTCTGGCAGAATAAATATTTTACAAAAGAAATCTTTTCTATAAATGTTGGTTTATTTTGGTAAGCAGCAGCAGTGGTGGGCAGCACTAATCTAAAAATTAGTTGCACCAACTTTAACATTTAGGTCCCGTAAGTCTAAAGCACTAACACACTTAAAAATTAGCAAAAGTCAACTCTAAAGCACTAAAAACTAAGGATGTACCGATATGAAAATTTCAGCCGATATCAATATCCAATATAATATTGTTATTGCCGATAACCAATATTTAATGATATTACACAAACACACTTGGGTCTTTCTTTGTTACAGTAAATAAACAAGCAGACCCCTGACATGACCCTATTCCTGCTGCAGCATCAATATCACTATCCTGATCAGATAGCACTCAGCCAACCAGCTGTCCTCCCAAAACAGAAACACAAAGAGATAAAAAACAGAAAATCAATATCAGACGTTAATATCGGCCCAGTTTTACATATCAGACCGATACTGGTCAGGGGTAGACATAAGGAAAATTTTCAGGTTGTCCAGCGGACAGCCTGTTGACAAAACCTGGTTGTCCAAAACAATCTCAAGAAAAATGTAATTTACCAAGTATATTGTTCTGTAGACAAAGTTTATTATATATAACTGTTGTCAGTCAGCAGGTTGACAATAAAACTTCCTCTTTCTCTTCTTTGAAATAAAGTTCAACATTCATAATCTTCTTTCTGCTCACAGGTCAAACACTTTCACTTAAATATGCGTAAACTGTGTACGTGACCTTATTAAAAGTTACAGTTTAGAGTTCTGTTTGGTTTTACCAAGTTTTTTATCCCGATCATTTTCACAATGACGAACACCTGCGGCAGAGAACTGAGACAGGATGTGGGTGTCCAAAATGAAAATATGTTGTCCAAAGGTAATGTGTACCCCCGCTGATATTCTGAACAAGGACCAGGACTGGACCGATACAATATTAGTGCTGATATATCGTGCATCCTTACTAAAAACCCAGCTGACCCATTCCTCAGAGTCAACATGAGAATATTTTCTGTGCAGAATATAGTTAATATTGTTATATTAATGATTGTTAACGTGTGACCTAACACATCGAAACCAGGATTAAATCAAAGTTGTATCAGGAGAAAAGGCAAATATAGTGTTTTGACTAAAATGTTAACAAAAATTGCATTTTGTCAAAATATAAT
>NW_013952661.1:802056-803741 GCF_001266775.1 Austrofundulus limnaeus
GTGTTGTTCCATACAAGTGTGTGTTGAACCTAAAGCTCTGTTCGATACGGTTCGATACAGGTACATGTATTGCTGCACCCCTAGTAGCCGCTCCCAAGTAGGGACTTGTCTCTGGAAAGCCTCGATAAAAGACGCCGACGTCTCCTCTGATGATGAGCGCTAGTGTCGTGGTAGCAACATGCTATGTGTTTACATCCATCGCTGCCATGTTTGTAATGACTTATCATGAGAACAAACGTATTCACGTGACTTTAATAACATTTATTACTTAATGGAAACAGCTTGTGTTGTGTGTGGCGATGACCTGTTCATCATGAGGAAGTAAGTGTTCCTCTGAAACAGGAGTCCTCTCTGCATCGTTACCATGATTTGTTGTTTTATGATGTGGAAACAGTGAAACTCATCAGGTTATTGTTGGATCAGAGCAGTGAAACTTTGCCTCACACAGCAGGATTAAACTAAACCAGACTTAAATAAACTCAACAATAAGAAGAGCAGAGCTTCATGTGTTCAGTTGTGCAACACTGACACTTTCAGAATGTATTGTGTAAACATGTAATGTTGTGTCAGTTATTCTCTTTAATCTGACAGATTATCACAGAGCAGTGCTCTGTTTGGTTCAGGTTATTTCAGTCATATTTTACATCTTTCCCTTGTTGGTGTAAAATAAGCTAAACTAGACCTGCTTGAGTTAAATGTGTGCACTGTCAACCTGGATGTTGTTGTTTACTTGTTCATTTGTTTATGAAGCAGTTTCCTGGTTGGATCAGCTGTTCAAAGACCTGCTGTCAGATTGGTTGATAAGACGGGTGGTTCTGATAGACGGGTGGTTCTGATAGACGGGTGGTTCTGATAGACGGGTGGTTTCAGATAGATGGGTGGTTTCAGATAGACTGGTGGTTCTGATAGACGGGTGGTTCTGATAGACGGGTGGTTCTGATAGACTGGTGGTTCTGATAGACTGGTGGTTCTGATAGACGGGTGGTTCTGATAGACGGGTGGTTCTGGACCTTTGTCCAGTGAGTTGGTGAGCTTTCACTTCCTGGATCTGTTAGCTGTTAGCCGTTAGCTGTCAGGGATCTTACATAAGGATATTTTTCAGGTTGTCCAGCTGACCACCTGTTGACAAAACCTGGTTGTCCAAAAGAATCTCAAGAAAAATGTAATTTACCAAGTGTATTGTTCTGTAGACAAAGTTTATTATATATAACTTGTCAGTCAGCAGGTTGACAGGATCTGTGTGAATAAAACTTCCTGTTTCTCTTCTTTGAAATAGAGTTCAACATTCATAAGCTTCTTTCTGCTCACAGGTCAAACAATGTCACTTAAATCAACCCACATTTATTTAAGTTAAAATTTAGGAAAACTAACTAATATCTTATTTTTCCTCCTTTTCTTAAACCTACCTTGCCAAACTTGAGTTATTTGCCTCAAATGTCTGGTATTCAACATCTAAAGGGCTCGACACACGGGAGGCGACAATCGCTTGCCCTCCTCCAGCTAAGCGACCGGTGAAAATAGTGCATGTGAAATTTTGCGCTCGTACACGTAGACGTGCACACGCGAGCTTGCGACGCAACTTATGAAAGTTGAAAAATGTTCAACTTTTGTCTCTGTCTCTTAGCGTACAACCAATCAGCGAGGGTTTCATTGACTGACCAATGAGAGGAGAGTATGCTACACAC
>NW_013952661.1:804126-805683 GCF_001266775.1 Austrofundulus limnaeus
CAACGCTGCAATCGCTATCACGTCCCGTGTGTCGGGTTTCACCCTGGCTGCGATGACAGCCGTTAATCGCTGTAGTTTGTCGCTGCCCGTGTGTCGAGAGCTTAAAGCTTGACGTTTGTGTTCTACTTAAGTGCTTGATTGACAATTAATGAAGCTCAAAGTGCTCATTGTTGGTTCCAAACTTTTATAAGAAATTGCTCACAATTAAGTGTACTGTAGTGATTTTGTTTGATTGTGTAAAATAAACAGTCACATTTATTTATGGATCAAATCAAAATTCGCTGACAGTCACCTTTATGTGTCCGTTCACTTTGAACTGGAAGAATATTTTACTGAAAATAAAATGATCCTTGCTAAAATACTTTCCTTATAACCTTGTTATAAGAAGGGTAGGTGTGAATCCTACACACGTTTTTTCTCCCGTTCATTTTTAAAATGACGAAGAGCCACGGCAGACGACTGAAGTCTTATTTGCTTGGTTGTCCACCAACAGGAGACAGGATCTGGTTGTCCAAAACACAAATAACTGGTTATGTGTATCGATTGTGCTTCCAGTGGCAACGTGTGAACTTTGTCCAGTCAACAGCAGCTCAGCCTGTGTTGTGTGTGTGTGTTGTGTGTTAACAGCAGCTCAGTGTTGTGTGTTAACAGCAGCTCAGTGTTGTGTGTTAACAGCTGCAGCTTCACTCCAAAACTGCAAACTCAACATAAAACCTTCAAACCTTCCTTTAGCTTTTACACACCTGCTGCAGACAGGCAGGTGAGGAGGCTTTACCTGTGTTAGCGAAATATCTCATGGACTGAATAAAGGTGGATCAAACTGTCCGTTTGGACCAGTTCAGCTTGTTGCTACAGTTTAGCTTTCAGCTGATTTTAGTTCAGTTTCAGCTTGGAGAGGTTTTACACTCATTCTGCTGCGTTTGTTCCAGCTGTTCATGGAGGGTCTTTGAGGTGGTCTCTGCTCGCTCACACAGACCACCCTCCTCTTCCTCTCAGCAGAGCGCTGACGACTCACAGACTTGGTGTCAGACAAGAATTCCTGGACAAATCAGCCACGTGACTCGGTCCAAAACACAACAAGCTTCAGCTTCAGCCATAAAAACCAGAGCCAGCCCAGCTTCAGGTCAGATTACACCAACCTGTGAGGCTCTGAGCTGACTCAGATTACACCAATCTGTGAGGCTCTGAGCTGACTCAGATTACACCAATCAGTGAGGTTCTGAGCTGACTCAGATTACACCAATCTGTGAGGCAATGAACTGACTCAGATTACACCAATCTGTGAGGCTCTGAGCTGACTCAGATTACACCAATCTGTGAGGCTCTGGACTCAGATTACACCAATCTGTGAGGCTCTGGACTCAGATTACACCAATCTGTGAGGCTCTGAGCTGACTCAGATTACACCAATCTGTGAGGCTCTGAGCTGACTCAGATTACACCAATCTGTGAAGCTCTGAGCTGACTCAGATTACACCAATCTTTGAGGCTCTGGACTCAGATTACACCAATCTGTGAGGCTCTGAGCTGACTCAGATTACACCAATCTGTGAGGCT
>NW_013952661.1:806764-810945 GCF_001266775.1 Austrofundulus limnaeus
GCTCTGAGCTGACTCAGATTACACCAATCTATGAGGCTCTGAGCTGACTCAGATTACACCAATCTGTGAGGCAATGAACTGACTCAGATTACACCAATCTGTGAGGCTCTGGACTCAGATTACACCAATCTGTGAGGCTCTGAGCTGATCACCAGTCAGACCATCAAACAGCTGGGTTAAGGACATAAACACACAGGAGGTTTAAACCAACAGCTTCATAAACAGCAAGAGGAAATATTTTATAGCTTTAATTTAGTTCATTTTATTAAAAGAGTCATTTAAAGACCTGACCAGCTCTGTCAGAGTTCCACTGATGTCACTTCCTGTTGAGAAATGAGTACTTCCTGTGGTTAAATAACCTCGTGTGTTCAGATGACTCTCAGCTGCTTCAGCATCACAGTTTACCTCAGATCTGTAAAAGGACTCAGACAGGTTTGTGTTGGCGGCCATCTTTAATCAGGTTGTTAGATTTGTCGCTGGCCGCCATCTTGGATGGGTCTGCCCTCACTCTGGGAACAGACTGAAGTGAACAGGAACCGAGGGGTTTGTTGCTCATCAAAGAGACGCTTCAAGACAGATGATTGACAGGAAGCTCAGATTGTCAGGATCAGAGATGGTGTGAAAAATATATATATGTATACTGTGTGTGTGTGTGTGTGTGTGTGTGTGTGTGTGTGAATAAGTTCTTGTTCTTGCTGTGAACAGAAGGGTCATGATTGTTTGTGTGAAAGAAATTCAAATGAAAAGTCAAAAATATTTATTAAAATATGAGATTTCTTTTTAAAATTCTTTAAAATGATCTTATGTCCTCATACATGTGTATATTTTTGCCTTGCTGTCACTTTGCTGCTCATGCACCTGAATCTCTCCTCTGAGGGACAATAAAGATGATTTTTATTCTAATACTGTTATTAAAAAGCCTGAGCACACGTCTGTTTGTTAAAGAGCTTAAAACAAAATATTTAAGTATTTTAATGTGTAACAGTGTCCTGTATCAGGAGTCCATCTCTGCTGATGGTAACAAACCAAACTGTGTGAGAATCAGCTCAGTGTTACTGGAGTTATGATTATCTTCAGTCAGAAGAAGTAAATGAGCTGTGGGTGAAGATGGACCCATCCAAGATGGCCGCCGTGCTGAAAGGTCCGCTCCAACAGGGAGCGCAGTCCGTAGGGCATCTACGTTTGTGATGTCTGTGTTTAAATCCATGTAGTGCTGTTGAGATGTTTTGCTAACAGGCAGAAACATCCAATCATCCTCTGAATCATTCCCACGTTTCTGCTGCCATCCTTTTCAGTAAGACGGACGAGGAGCCGGTGGGCGGGAGGAGTCAGCGGGCCAATCAGAGCAGCTTCTGTTGATGATGTCATCAGCAGAGATCACCTGCTGTTTGCCACAGGGCCTGTATCGGACTCACGTTTGGATCTTAGCAGCCGAACGTGTTTGTTTACTGTGGTCAGCTGGTTCGGCTGCTGGTTCAGCTGCTGGTTCTGAGTGGAGCGTTCACTCGATTCGCCACTTCAAAGTGGATCAGGGACGTCTCTAAAGGGATTACACAACAAATAAGATGGCAGATCCATTGTAATGATCCACTGCCTGTAACTGGGTTAAACTGGGTCTTTTGTCCGTTTGGTTTCTTTATAATTAATAATCAATCAGAGCTGAGGAGGACGGCTGCGTGTGACGTGGCTGAACACAAGCAGGAAAACAAAGTTAGTTATGAAGAATAAAATGAGTCATTTAGTCTGGTTTAATTCTAGTTCCTCCTTCAGTAAATACTTTTTGACACAAGCTCAGAGAGTTGGACGGTAGAGTTGCTCTAATTTAAGGTGATTTTGTTTCCTGTAATCTGGCTGAACAGATTTGAAGCTTTGCTCAGGTTCAGTTTATTTCTCAGATAAACAAGCAGCTTCTGAGTGTCAGCCAGCTGTCAGTGTGCTGAGAAAACACCCCTCTTCATGGGGTCTGCGTCATTTCAAAACCTGCCCTTAATCCTAATCTGAGCAATCTCAGAAGACGAGCCGAGCAGCACTTTGGTTGGCTCCAGGCTGAACAAAGACAGGAAGCTGCCTCCTAATCTTATCAGTCTGTGCAACAACAAAACAAACAAAGTGATCAGACTTCTTGTGCACAGATACGTGTGTGAGGACGCAACGAGTCCCGCCCCCACGCTGCAGAAACTTCAGAGAAAAGAACTGGATCAGAACCAGTGCTCCCACTACGGCTGCAGCTAATGATTATTTTAGTAATCGATTAATCTATCGATTATTCTGACAATTAATTGGATATAAAAAAATTGTCATGTTCTGCAGTTAAATAAGCTTATTTTATGACAAATACAATAGAGCAGAGGTAATCTGAAGACCCTGCTGCAATCAAAGTAAAATGACACCAGTTGTATTAATTAATGCATTTTAAACTCCAGTTGTTTGTATTTATGTGTGTGAGGTTTGAGGAGGCGTTAATTAAAAACACTGAATCATTTCAACATCACTGAAAAATCTAAATGCTGTAAATTTATTCTTATAGACTGGAAAACTGGATGTGGTTTTTAATTTTTTTGGTTAGAAATTTAATAAGTAAAATGCGTTATATAAACATTTGGGTGGTGCACATAGAATTTTGTAGAGTTCACTTGTTAATTGTAAAATAAATTCATATTTTTAAGACTATTATTAGGTTGGTGCAGAGTTCCCCTTTAAAGATTTAGTCTTGACTGCTTAGTTACAAACAAATATGACAGGATAATGAAGGCTAAAGTCATAAAAAGCAGTAAATAATAAAAAAAATCCAACTATCTTCTATGAATACTTTTAAACTTGAAATATTTACTCCAAGTATCTCATTTAAATAAAAGCATATCAACAAATAAACATGTTTCAGCTCAAGCTGTCGATCTGTTGTTGTGTTTTTATTTTATCTGACAAACTTACAGTAAGTGTTGTTTTTTTAATCACACAACTTACACAGTGTTTAATAAAAGCCTGCCAGGTCACCATGATTAGTCAGCACAAATAACTTTAGTTTAAATACACCTCGTCCTTGTACATGTGTAACCTGACAGATTATCACAGATTAAGTGAACGTAAACAAATATCTGTTGTTAACTCTGGACGTGTTCGGTACATGCAGCAGTGTTTGTGTTCCGGTGCAGACACACACAGGATGTGAAGCATGTTGTCGTTTTTTCTCTTTAGTTTTTAATGTTCCCATACTTTTTATAATTTGACGTCTTTTTTCGTTTCGGCACTCTTTGTCTTTTTCAAAGCTAAATATAGCTTAGCTTAGCAAAGCATACACGCTTCGACTGTAACTGTTAGCAGAGGTGCTAACATGGTAGCAGTGTGTAACACAAATAAGCTTCCAGGCAGATGAAAGTGTGTTGATTATAACAGTGTGTGTTTATATGAAGCTTTGAGGCAGATTGTTTGGCTCAAGGATTGTTTTGTAGTTGAATTCCTGGAGTTATTGGAGGAAGTGTTTCAGCTCTGGTCCCCACAGAGACCGCTCTGAGTCCTCCTGGCCGCAGGGACGAGCATCTCTCAGGTTCCAAACAGACTCTGGGGGGGTTCTGGAAGACCACGGGTGGCTCTGGAGCCGCAGGTTGCAGACCCCTCAGTGAGCCGCTGGATTCAGAACCAGCAGCTGGGTTCTGTCCGTCTCCGGCTGCAGACAGATGGATCAGAGTCCAGGGGTCAGACCAGGGGTCAAAGGTCAGGACGTGTTTCAGAGAAGTCCTTAGTGTTGAGGAGGGACGAGTCGGGCTGGAAATCAGAGGTTTGAGTTTTTGATAGGAACCAGAAACGGGTCATTGACAGTTTCTCAGACGGAGGTCCTGGTCCTCGGTTCTGTTCAGACGGGTCAGATCAGAGAGTCCAGCTGGATCCAGGTTCTTCATTTTCATCTGATGTGAGAAAAAAAAACCTTAGAACAACGAATCAGACTGACAGATAAACTGAAAGACATGAATCGTATCCTGACCTCTGAGCACGTGTCACTGCTGACCTCTGACCCTGTTGGTGGGTGGGGGCGGGGCTTAGGGACCCTCTGAGCATTTGTCCCCTTACATGGAAACAACTGTTCAAACGAACAGCGACAAAACTTGACAAGAATGTTTTCACACAAACTTTCCTCTGCTGTAACTGTGTGTGTGTGTGTGTGTGTGTGTGTGTGTGTGTGTGTG
>NW_013952661.1:817492-819406 GCF_001266775.1 Austrofundulus limnaeus
TGTTACATTAGCTGTAAAGCTAAATGTTTGACTTGTTACATTAGCTGTAAAGCTAAATGTTTGACCTGTTACATTAGCTGTAAAGCTAAATGTTTGTGACCTGTTACATTAGCTGTAAAGCTAAATGTTTGACCTGTCACATTAGCTGTAAAGCTAAATATTTGACCTGTTAATGTTTGTGTTTGTGCAGGCTGCTAACAGCTACCTGAGGGATCAGTGGTTTCACTCTCTGCAGTGGAAGGTAAAGATTAAATTGACTGTTTTCATTAATTTGTCTGGTTTTTGGACGTCCTCTCAGCTGTCTCTGCTGTTTCCCGTTGTTTTCACGGAGTCTGCATCGTTAACGAGCGCGCTGTGTCTCCTGCAGAAAAAGATCTACAAGTACTGTAAGGTTCTGAACAACCCGAGTCGCTGGGACGTGGTTCTGAAGGAGATCCGGGCGCTGGTGGACATGGCTCTGACGTCTCCGCTGCAGGACGACTCCATCCACCAGGCTCCTCTGCACATCATCTCCACCCTGCTGGCTGAGGTACCGTCTGTCTGCTGCAGCTCCGGGTCAAAGTGTTCAGTTGGTTGGTTTTGGTTCTGGCGGCCATTAACCAGGAGATTCTTCCATCAGCGGTGTGATTATTGAATTATCAGTTCCTTCAAGATTTTCTTTTTGAGGAGTTTAACGTAGAACGAGCTTTTATTTTGAAATCTTCCTGGGTTTGCGTTTGTCTGAACCATGTTTGTGTGTCTGCAGAACCTGAACCTGGGCACTCAGGACCATGAGAACATCATCGTGGTGAGTCTGGACCTTTGTGTTTGTGTTGGTTGTGTCGGGGCTCAGCTGATGTTTGTGCAGCCCACCTGAGCCTCAGGTGAACAGGCAGGTGGAATCATCTGTCTGTGTGTCCTGCAGGCCATCGCTCCTCTGTTGGAGAACAACCACCCGCCCCCCGACCTCTGCGAGTTCTTCTGTAAGGTGAGCTGCGAGGGGCCCGCGGTGCAGGAAGCCCCCCTGAAGCTCCAGGTTTAACCTGTGTGTGTCTCTGCAGCACTGCCGGGAGCGGCCGCGGTCCATGGTGGTGATCGAAGTGTTCACTCCGGTGGTCCAAAGAATCCTCAAACACAACATGGTGAGCCCAGAGCACTGGCCTGACAGCAGCTTCACACTCTGTGGAAACATCTGGATTCTTTAGCAGCTGGAGTTTAAAACATTTCATCTGATGGTGAAACTTGTGGATTTTCTGCCAAAGAAAAGACAAATGAATCATTTAATACATGAAATGTTTACTTCATAAAGCTGCAGGTGTTGTTTGTCAGAGAGGACCAGCAGAAACAAGTCTTCCTTTTCAAATTCAGATCTACTTGACCCAGTTCCTCCTTAGTTTTTTTTTCTCCTTATTTTAATTCTTCTGTTTGAACCTGTTTCTTTAATTGAGGCCAGAACTATTCCACTAAACTGCTGCAGGGGCCACAGTTACTGCAGGTCAGCAGCTCATCATCCAGTATTTAGTCATTCTGTAAATAAACCAAGTATTACAAAGATCTGTTACCTTTGAAACTGTTTATTTTTCTGCATTTAATCATGAATACAACATACAGACCCCTATAATAAAAGTAGTGATAATAAAACAATATCAAAACTAAAAGTAACACATTATGACTTATATTTAACACAAATATAATTTTAATGCTACGTTCCAGTTGTCCTCAAAGGTCATAGTTTCAACTGGAACGCCCCCTGAAGTCGTAGTTTCGAGTCGGGAGGTCGGCGCGTCCGAACCTTACCTGAGCAGTCGTCGCTCGGCTTTAGTCTACACTGTAATATACACTCTGACAAGGTTTTACTTTAGCATAAAACACATGACAAAGTTGCCTAAAAACATTTCATACTCTGCACAACACACACACACACACACACACACA
>NW_013952661.1:821530-822709 GCF_001266775.1 Austrofundulus limnaeus
GATCACTTGGGTTGTTACCAACATCTGGTGAAAATTTCATGTCATTAGCACCTCTAGTAATATATTTACTGAGAAAAATGGTGACGTGTTCAATACGTATTTTACCGGCTGTAGGCTACTGACGGGCCAGACTTTGGTCACTCGTGGGCCGGATGTGGCCCATGGGCCACCAGTTATTGTCAGTTAAATAAAATCTTTTGAATGTGAATTATTTGATAAAAACTGTCCGTGACAGAAACCAAACATTGTGCCAGAGAAGCTGGAAGTTGTGAGTCTGCAGATCAGTGTGTGAAGTGTTGTTTTGTCCCGCAGGACTTCGGGAAGTGTCCTCGGCTGCGTCTCTTCACTCAGGAGTACGTCCTGGCTCTGAACGAGCTCAACGCAGGGATGGAGGTCGTCAAGAAGTTTGTCCACAGGTCAGTTTGGATCGGCTGCAGGGCGCGTGGTCCGTCCCGCACCGGTTCTGACCCGTTTGTCCTGTGTTGCAGCATGCACGGTCTGACGGGGCAGTGCCCCCACCCCCGAGTCCTGCCAAACCTGGTGGCCGTGTGTCTGGCTGCCATTTACTCGTGCTACGAAGAGTTCATCAACAGGTCAGCTGCTGCCTCACACACACTCTGACTTCCTGCAGAGTTTTACTGAACATCTGGAACATGTGTGCAAAGCTCAGCAGCTTCAACACAAACATGGATCTTACAGAACTTCAGCAGGTTTTACACAAACCACTTCACATTTCTATTACAATAATCATCATTTGGACTATTTGTGACCCGTCACATCAAAACCAGGATTAAGTCTAAAAGTTGTATCAGGAGAAAAAGGCAAATATAGTGTTTTGACTAAAATGTTAACAGAAATTGCATTTTGTCAAAATATAATGAATAAAAGTCTTATTAATGTATCATTTAAATGAACTGTCTGAAATATAATCATAAAACTAAATGGTGAAGCACTTTTTTGAGCAGTAGCAACAAAAAAACTGATTTTGAGGAAAAACACATTAAAATGTTGAGATTTTCCCTGTGAGTTAGTAAAGTTTTGTTTCTTTTTATCTGGTAAATCTCAATATTCAAATATAATTTGAGGTTTCCTCTTTATAAGTGTAGAGGTTGTGGTTGTTCCTTCTCTGTTAAATTGATTGCAGATTGGCATGTGGGCGGAGACTGGGATGGACTCACC